>NC_080074.1:88414378-88714378 GCF_949987535.1 Balaenoptera acutorostrata
GCCACATGGTCATGAGTTTCAGATTTTACCTGAACAACATTCCAACCATGTTTTCTTAATGCTTATGTAGCAACTAATCACATAGGAATTGATTTTTTTGATGGATGCCACAAAGTCCAAAGTAGCCTTCCTAACGGACAGTATAAAGCCATTGGTAAGAAAAAAAGAACAGAATATCACCACAACTAACATACAAACATAACCACAAAGACAAGAAGAAACAAATGGTACATAACAGACTTCTATGAAGAAGGGCAAACTCTAAAAACTCTATCAACATATTTATACTTGTTGAACTGTGAGTTTTATTCTTCTGTGTAGGGAAGAAAAATTAAGACACAAAAGTATGATTTAGGTAACTTGTGGTAAAGTAAACAATGACAACCTTGAACTCTTAAAGCCAGACGGAAGCATAACTATTTTATTTGAAAATATGAGAACTTTTCATATCACCAATCAGTAGTTTAGATAGGCAACTGGTTAAATAAAAAAGCAAAAATTAATTTTTTTACCTAAGACATAGTAATCTGATTTTTTTGGTCCCTTATGTTTTAGATTATAAACAAGTTTGTTCAGTGAAATGAATATTCAAAAGAAACTTATAAAATAAAAATATGAAAAGTTAAAATTATATTCCAAAGGAAATAACAGATTCTCTTGATTAACTTGCAGTTAAAAATAAAGCTGAGTGTCCACTTCAAATGTAAGATGAAGACCCTCACTTGAAATTCCATTATATAAAATAATGTGTTATTAGATCTTGCACTGAACTTAAAAGCTAATATACATCGCTTTAATGCATAACTAATACTCTAGTCTCACAAATGGCATTGAGATTTGGTTACTAGTATATAATGTAGTACATATATACTATGACAACTGTATATAATAAATGGATAATAATAAATTAAAGGGCACTGTCAAGTACTTAATGTTTTGGGGTACACCTGAAGTTTTCAAAAAACGATTCCACACAGACTTCAAGACATTCAAAATAAAGATGTTAGCTCAGAAAATTTTTTAAAAATAGAATCTCTAATCAGATTAAAGTATCAAATATAAAAGGTACTTAAGTATGTTTTTGAAAATATGTGCTTCAGTCTACCACCCTTGACAGTGTTCTCTGGTTAGTTTTCTTCAAATTAAAGTCAGTTACAAATATTAAAAGCTTTTGCATTAGAACAGTCTCAGCTTACAATCTGATAAGAATGGTCATAAACAGTATTTAACATAATATGACCACTTAATCAGAATTCATTGGCTTCAATATCTTCACAACAGCACACTTTTAATTCAAAATAATCTTCCAACTATGATACCTATCTTCAAAACTGGTTTCCTACAAAATGCAATAGCTTCAAAGTTTCAAACAGACTTTTTGAATTAATACTAATCTTTCAACCAAAATTGCGTTTTAAAAATGTCAATGTAGTATTGAAGGGCACCTACCGTTTTAGCAACCAAACCTCAAACCACTTTATCCAATAATATAATACAACCAAGTGTTTCTTAACTATAAAAACATAGAGAATTTGAATACAGCAAGATAGGAACAATCCCAAAAAACAATTCACCAAAAAGTTCACTGACCATCTCAAAAAATGTTAAAAACAATTTACTAAAGTGTCTTGATTATTACTTTAGTAGATAAAATTTCAGTAACTACAAATAAAATTTCCTCCATCTGTGGCTCTCTCCTTAGCATCAAAATATCTAACAAATCAGTATAATAAACAGGTAATGGGAAACCTGGAGACATATTTGCTTCTAATACTGCTGTCCCCCCCCGACACTCAAAAAATTTCTATATTTATAAAACAGTGCAATGTCAGCTGGTTTTTCAATAACCCCCATTACAAGCAGGTGCATTTTCAAACCATGAACTACCAAATATTTACAATTAAATTCATAAACAAAGTAATTTTATCATTTTTCATTTAAAACTCTAACAGAAAAACCAAAAACTGTTTCTAATAAACCAATTCTAAGAAACATATTTTATACAACTATGCAGAGAATATATATTCCTAATTTAGCACAGTTACTGTGACTTTGTAACCAAAAGAAAATGTTGAAGACTGCACACATGTTTTTAACCCTTGCATATGAATTAAATTTATTGACACAAAGATCAAAGGATTGTTAAGAACATGAAGAAAAAAACTTTACTCACTGCTAAAGTCAAACACCTACCTTGTTTCTCATTGTAGATTATATTCTTACACAACAGATCATTATGGCAAAGCACAACAGGTGAGCCCAGGTTAGAAAGAATCTTCTTCATCCAAGTCATTTCTTCCTGAAGAATCTGAGAGCTTGGGATATCACTTAGGAACCTTTCAGTTTTTTAAAAAAAAAGTTATATCTTATTTATATTAATGGCAACATTTTTTAAAGTTTCATTAAGGAATAAAATCTTCTTTTCTTTTCTTTTCTTTTTGGTCATATAGAACTTATTTTTTTCCTTCTAGTTTTATTAAGATATAATTGACACACACAGCATTGTGTAAGTTTAAGGTGTACAGCATGATTTGACTTACATACATCATGGAATGATTACTATAATAAGGTTAATGAGCCGCCATCATCTCACAAAGATACAAAATAAAAAGAAAAAAACTATTTTTTTCTTGTAATGAGAACTCATGATTTACTCTCTTAAAAACTTTCATATATAATGTACAGCAGTGTTAATTTATCATGTTTTATATTACATCCCTAAGTACTTATTTATTTTGTAACTAGAAGTTTGAACCTTTTGCCTACTTTCATCCAATTCCCCCTTCCCCATACCCCACCTCTGGTAACCACAGATCTGATCTCTTTTTCTCTGAGTTTTGTTTGTTTTTGAAATATAAATGACCTGCAGCACTATGTTACTTCCTGGTGCATGACACAGTAATTCTATATTTCTATACATACCAAAGAAAATCTATTTTTAATAAGTTCTTTCCATTTAAATGCACAGACTTCTGAATTAAAACAAGCAAATTATTCTAAAGATTAGAATAAAGAAAAACTATTAAAAAGAACTTAAACATGAATAAAAAGAAACAGAGCAACAGTTAAAATGCAGGGCAGAAAAGTAAAAAATGTATCAGTACAAAATGGGATGAGGGAATAATATATATATCTAACAGCTAACAATTACTAACACTATTCTAAATGTCTTATATTTATCTCCATTTTATAGATGGGGGAAACCAAGACACAAAGAGTTTAATAAAAAGAAGTTTAAGTATATTATTTAAAATTACAAAGATAGTCCATTAAAGAACTAAAACATCTATTTCAAGCTTGGAAGGGTGAATATAGTACAAATCAGCTAAAGTCACATTTGAAAGTCAATAGATATTATCTACTATTGATAAATCAACTCATTATTTTATGATAATCATACAATCATTAATCATATAAAATTATGATACTATCATATGGTAACCACATCATAGAATACTCATCTTTACAGAGAACTGCCTCAGTAGTCAGGCTGGGAAGGGTGAGAGTTGGTACGGCAAGAAGGATTAGTGATCATGGCTTTTTATCCTACACTCTTTTCTGTACTATTTATTGTGCTGTATTTGTAATAATTTGATAAAAATACAATAGAACAAAAATAGGGTGCTACTACTAATTCCTCAATAGCACCATCAGGCTTACAAAATAAGTTCTCTTCATTCTTTCTCTGTATCATCTCTCAAATTACCCCTTACATTTCCATTTTATAACACAAAAAGGATTCTGTATCACTGAGTTTACTTTAATGAATTTGCCTATGGAAATAATAGGATTCAAAGGATTATTAACATAATTACAATCATATACAGACAAAAAGGAATGGAAGAAAATATGAAACATATTTTTAATATTTTAACTGTTTTTAATGTTTTAGTTGTATATTTTCTGTTGGGGCAAGGTTCTTTCATTATTTACCACACTGCCTCTCCAGCTTTACCCAAGTATCACTAACCTCAAGCATTTGAAGTAACCTTTTCTGAATAATAATAATAATAATAATTTTTAAAATAGCAGCTAACATTTATTTAGCACTTATATGGCCAAGCACGGTTCTAAGAAATTTGTATATACCAACTCAATTAATCCTCACAGAACCCCTAAAAGGTAAATATACTACCTTTGTTATTTCTGTTTTATGGAAGAAGAAATAGGTAATCTGTCCAAGGTTACACAGCAGAACTGAGATTTGATCCCAGGCTGTCTGGCTCCAGTCTTGTACTCTTAATCCATACAGCACC
Source organism: Balaenoptera acutorostrata (assembly GCF_949987535.1). NCBI lineage: Eukaryota > Metazoa > Chordata > Mammalia > Artiodactyla > Balaenopteridae > Balaenoptera > Balaenoptera acutorostrata. The sequence continues at coordinate 88,418,635 of NC_080074.1, forward strand.
ATACTGCCTCTCAACTCTGCACCACTGCCATCTACTTATTTTAAAGTGATTTTTCCCAAAATCTTTCAATAAAATAGCTATTTCAAAAGAGAATTTTTTTTTTGTTTTTTACGTTATCACTTTCTGAAGTCCAGTACACCGGACAAACTTCCAGGTGTCTGCCTATCTCAGTTAAAGGGGTATAATATCCCTATCCATTCAAAGTTTGACAAACTACATGTAAATAAAGCACACACAGAGTGAGTCAAACTAATCTTTGAAATAATCAAGCTCAAAAGAATATAGCTATTTTTCACTAATGAATTATAAAAAATTAAAAGAAACTAGAAAAAAAAATCCACAGGTCCTGCTTACCTCCATTGTTCTTAAAACAAAGACTTCCTGAATACAAAAGCTGAAATCTTCATGTACGCTTTAGGTATAAAGACAAAATAGAATGTCCAATTTTGGTACTAGTATTAATCACACTATGTAAAAACACGTTTGGTGTAGTTTCTGAGGCCCGTGCCCCCGAGTATTTCAGAAGGTCCCAGCAGGACTGTGCTCTGGGTGTTTGTCCAGAGCGGCTGAGATGGTGGTGGAGGAGGAGGAGGAGGAGGAGGAGGAGGAGGAGGAGGAGGAGGAGGAGGAGGAGGACTCTGAGCTCACCTGCTCCCACTGGCGCATCAAAATTACAACTACCTACAGAGCTACTTACTCGGGATGAGAAAGACCAGAAGACTGGCACAAAAGATTCTTTAAAGGTATAAAGAAGAAGCCACGGGCTTCCCTGGTGGCACAGTGGTTGAGAATCCGCCTGCCAATGCAGGGGACACGGGTTCGAGCCCTGGTCTGGGAAGATCCCACATGCTGCGGAGCAGCTGGGCCCGTGAGCCACAGCTACTGAGCCTGCGCGTCTGGAGCCTGTGCTCCGCGACAAGAGAGGCCGCGATAGTGAGAGGCCCGGGCACCGCGATGAAGAGTGGCCCCCGCTCGCCGCAACTAGCTCGCCGCAACTAGAGAAAGCCCTCGCACAGAAACGAAGACCCAACACAGCCAAAAATAAAAAATAAAAAATAAAAAAAAAAAAGAAGAAGCCACAAGAAGACGAGCAGAAGGGGCAGAGACGCAGCACAGTCAAGACCCATACCCCTGGGTGGGCGACCCACAAACGGGAGGATAATTACAATTGCAGAGGTTCTCCACAGGAGAGAGGACAAGCCCCACAGCAGGATCCCTAGCCTGGGGACTCCTGCACTGGGAAGACATTTGGCTTTTTAAGGGCACACTTTCAGGAGAACCAGAGGGCTGTGGGAAACAGAGACTCCACTCTTAAAGGGCATATACAAAATCTCACACACTCTGGCATCCAGGTCAGAAGCAGTAATTTGAAAGGAGCCTGAGTCAGACCCACTCGTTGATCTTCAAGAGCCTCCTGGAGAGGCAGGAGGCAAATGGAGCCCACCCTTGACTAAGAGACACTGGCCGCAGCCATTTGGGGGAGCTCATTCTACCAGGAGGACACTCGCCCTGGTAAGTGCTATTTTGGAATCCTCCCTCTAGCTTACTGGCACCAGGACCCAGGCCCGCCCTGGCAGGCCAAGTTTTAGGACCCCTTGGGCCCCTCAGGCAGCATCCAGGGATCTTGCCCCACCCACCAGCAAGCTGACACCAACTTCCAGGACATGCTGGACACCAAAGCCAGCTGTGCCAGGAACCAGCTCTGCCCACTGGGGGTCTAATACCAACTCTGGGGAACCCCAGGGCCCTGCAGCCAGAAACGCTGGGACCTGGCTCCACCCAGCAGCAGACCAGCACTAGGCCCAGGACCCTCTGGGATCTGGGCCCTTTCCATCAGCAGGCCGACACTACATCCGGGACCTCTGGTCCCACAACCTGCCCCCCAGACCCAGTTCTGCCCACCAGAAGGCCAGCACTAGCCCCCTTAACCCTGCTGCACGTTGTACATGAAAGTTGTTAAGAGAGTAAATCCTAAGGGTTCTCATCACAAGGAAAAATAATTTTTTCTACGTCTTTATTTATGATGGATGTTCACTAAACTTACTGCAGTAATCACTTCATAATGCATATAAGTCAAATCATTATGCTGTACACAAACTTACACAGTGCTGTATGTCAATTATATCTCAATAAAACTGGAAAAAAAACCATATTTATACACTTTGGATTCTCAATACTGATTTACACATTTTTCTATATAGGAAATGAAATACCTTAGTCACTCTGAACCTGAAGTCCTACAAAAGCTGAGACTCCAGTAAATGAATTTTCAACCTCATGAGACTTAAATAGTCACAGTAAACTAAAACCCAAACTTTTTCACACTCCAATATTACTATACTGTCCCAGTATAGATCTCTAGGCCCCTTCAAAACAGCCTTCCTTTGGACAGAAGGAATTTTTTTAAAAAGGTCTCTATTGTCAACTCACACTACGAAAAATACACCCATTCATAGTAATCTTTATATTATGTTTACTGCCAAATAAACATTCCATATTTGTTTCTTGGCTCACCACTTCCCCACTTTTAGAGGGGATGATTATTTTTCTTCTTTTTTTTTTTTTTTGAGTCAGCTGTGGGAAGGGAAGGAGATTTCTGTAGTGCCTTCTGAGAGCCAAATGAATTAATGCTTATTTTACTTAAATGCAAAGAGATAAACCAAACCAGATTTTATACACAGAAACCTTACAGTTATCTTTGAAACCCTATATATGAGCAAAGCAATGTAAAACATAATTTAAAATGTAAAAGTAATTTTACCTTTTATTAATGTCTTCATCTGCAAATCCTGTGGGAATGAGAGAGAAATATTTTCCCATCTTTAGCCATAGGTTAGATTTGGGAATCCAGCCATTGTGTGCATGAATAGCATGGATTTTAGCAAGCTGACGTGCTATAAGCCTGTTTAAAAACAAAACAGCATAAAAAAGAAAGTGTTAAGCACCATACAGTTCATATCTACTCATAGGTAAACTAAAATAACTAAGGTGCCTTTATCTTATAACATGATTTATTTTTACCGTATATAAGATTCAAACTAATACGACAAGTCAACTCTCACAAGGAGAGGCAAACAAATGTTTAAAGCATAAGTAGGAAGAAACACCTAAAATTAATACAGTAATTAAATACTGTGTCCAAAAGGGACTGAGTGTCTGGATATAGGCAGCCTATTTTGATTATACAATGTTTGCGACCAGCAGAACAATACACAACTATAAATGATTTCAAGGCACATATTAGATATTAATCACTGATGCATTTAAATTACACTGAGTCATTTTAATTTTGAGCTTTTGAAGTCACTGAAGTTAAAGGGCAAAAGGGACTAAAGTAAAAAGATAAATGGTTAGATAAATAGGTTCTATGAGTTAATTTCTGTAAGTGTGTTGTTAACAACAAATACTCTGAACAAACGTTAGGATTTTATGATGTAGAATCAATACTGATATAACAACAAAATAGTTTGAAGCTGTGTAGTATATTTGTGTCCACACCATCTTTGTATCTGCAGAACCTAGTACAGCAAATGCTAATGGAGGAATAAGCATACCAAATAGAAATAAGAACTAAATTACCATATAGTCCATAGAATAGTAGGTAGAAACATGACTTAACAATAATCTACAAATAAAAGAACTTAAAACTGGCAAATTTTCAAGATACTAACAATCTAATGTAACGTTCCTCAAAGTACAATCCTAGGACCTACAACATAGCACCACCTAGGAATTTCTAAGGTTCCACCTCGGATCTACTGAATCATAATCTCTATGGGTAGGCCCCAGCACTGCATTTTAAACAAGATTTCCAGGTGATCCTAATTCACTGTATAATTTGAGAGGCACTGATATAATGCTCCAATTCTGCTTTTGAAGTCACTGAGGTTAAAGGGCAAAAGGGACTAAAGTAAAAAGGTAAGTGGGCAGATAAATAGGTTCAGTGAGTTAATTCCTATAACTGTGTTAACAAGTTCTCTGAACAAACATGAGCTTGGCTATGTACTAAAATCAATCTTTGGAAACTTAAAAAAAAAAAAAAAGAAAGAAAAAATACAGAGGCCTGGGTATTACCCCGAGAAATTAATTGGTTTGGGGTGCAGCCAGGGCATCAAGATATTTTAAAAGCTTCCCAGATGACTAATACACAAAAACCACTTAACTAAGTACACAGGGAATCTAGCATTGTAGTAATCCTTCACCAATCTGTGATTAAATAACACAGTTTTATTATATTTTTATACTACAGTGAATATTCTCATCTATCTAGTTCTTAATAAGAGTCCTGACTTTCCTTTGGAGAAACTTCCATCCCCCTCACTTTTTCACGTGGTTCACTCAGAGCTCATCTCAATCCTAACTCCCTATCCCACCGGCACCACTAACTTTAGGAGTGAAGAGATGACACAGACTTGCCCAGAGCATTCCATCCTTCAGGCCAGAATGATCGGTTCAGGGCATATTACCCAAACTAGGCCAAAATGATTTGATCCCAAGACTTTGGTTGAAGCTACTGACTTTGGTTGAGGCGATCAGAAAAGAAGGGACACACTCCCCACACTGCAAATTGATTAGATAAGCCTGTAACTGCTAAGAATCATAATTGTCACTCCTTAGAAAAGTCTGCCAGAAAAAAAAAGGTAACTCACAACAAAACAGACAGTGATATTCCCAATGGCACTATTAGAGCCCCTGGATCCACCCATGCTTGAATTTAGTAGTCTCAGATATATGAATCAACAAATTCCTCCTTCTTTGAGTCAGTTTGAATTTTCAAATTATTATTCTCAATAAGTCCTAATGCATCTCAGAAGTGTTTAGGCATTACTGCAAGTGAGTTTCAGTTCTACTACAAGAAATATTTGATGTTTTGTTTGAAAGAACACAGCATTAAAGAACCAATAGATTGACTAATATTCTTCATCTTTCAGTTTGGATGACTGTAATTCAGCTGACCACATCTCGTTTGATGTTTGATGATCTGAAAAACATTTCACAGTAGGGGAAAATGCTCAATGCCTGTTAAGGAGCAGAAAACTGTTATTGGTCTGACAGTACTTGATGCAATGAAAAGAGGTCTATAGGACATAGACCTTGCAAATCTTTGATACCCAAAGCTGTAACTGAATTAGCTGTTACCCTACTGATTCTCTCATGTACTCAGGTACAGAAATTGGTGAGTTTCTCTTGTCTTCAGAGTACCACTGGATTTTATTACTGAATTTAAAATAAGTGATAAAATATTTGTAATGCTGTTCTTTAACCCACCTAAATTTTTAAAGAGAAACCTGCTTATATTGTTATTCTGAAGCTTAAAGTTTACATGTAACTCACATTCAGCAAGCTCCTCAGCCTAAAACTGCTGCCAAGTGCAGTGTCTGATGCATTCAATATTTTCTCCTTGTTTTCTACTCTGGAAAATAAGTATGATGAGGTTTCACTGTAAGTGAGTAAAATTTGCTTTCGGCCTTTATTTTGATGATTAAGTTAGGATTCTATGGATGCTGAAGTTATGTGAAAGGAGAGACATAGATATCATATCTGAGAATATCTTTCGCCTTTAAGGCACTGCATTCTTGTCTAAAATGGAAAATTTGGCTGATTTGAGAATAAAATATAACTGAGCATGCAACCATGTGAAGAATAAATCTTATTTTTTGGGGAAAAAAGAATCCTAATGCATTACCAAAATATTAAAATCTTTTTAGGTATGTGTGTTTTGGTCCATACCTCTCAAATTACCAAATAAACATTTTTATATAAATTAAATAATTATTGCTTAAATGATCTTCCCCAAGACCATATACTCTACAAGAATATAGGAAAAAAATCTATTTTTATATCAATCTCTCATACAGTATTTGCATAAAAAGCTAGGCCCAAATGAACTTGTACTACTTTAAGCATCAGGAACCTTCATGAAAAAACCAAGTGATAATAAAATCAAAACAAAGGAGAGTACAAATATACACATATATACATGCAAACACACATATACATACATAGATGTATGTGTGTGTGTGACACATATATATTTGAAGCCAGTAAAAACTGGTTTTAAAATTTCAAGGAGGGGAATTGGGACAAAAGGCCTGAAGAAAGGTAATCCATGTTACATAAAACTCAAGGGGCAATCTATATCAACAGAACATTATGACCTAGAAATGTTTACTCAACAAATGAGACCAGTGATTCAGAAGAAGGGTCACATATTAGAACAGGTATTTAACACCAAAAAATTTTATTTGCTGTTTTAAAAATAAATAATAATGTCTATTTTTTATAGTTTTACCCCAGAGTTTGTATGAGACCCTGATTTGCAAAACACAAAATGTAGTCTCAGAAGTTGTCCAAATATAAGTTATTTAGCTAGGAGTGACTGGAATGACAATTCTAAGGCAAATACTTCAAAACGGCCACAACTCCAAGGGGTTCTTACACGTTAATGGAATCTGTTGAACATGAATAGCTGCTACAAGAAAAAGCACCTACTAATTTTGATTGTCTTCACTTTTCTGGCAGAAAGGTGGCTAACTGGAGCTGAGCCAGGATTTGAACTGATGATGTGATGCAAAGGCCAAGGCCTTTCCACTGTAATATACTGCAGTAACACTGCACAGAATTAGTTGGGTTTTCTTCTGACTTTGCCCTTGTATTTTAAGTCTAAACTGAAGCAAATCATTTCATTTCTCTGAGTCTCAGATTTCTTACAAGGAAAATCAAATTACTGGCATAATCTTAAAGCTCTCCTTCAAATCTAACATGATATGCCCCTGAATACCAGAAAAAAATTTACATAAACATTTACTCAATTTAGAGATTTAAGTTCAACAATGACAACAGGAATTTCACATTCATATTCATATACAAAGATCCTGTAGACTAACTTCCCATTTCATACCAATTTCCTACTAGGTATAATAGAAATGTTAAATATATATAAACTATGGAGTGAAAGGCAAATTTTCCAAATTTGATTTTGATTTTTATCAAAATTATCAAATATTTTCCCCTTTGAACAAATTTCTGAAATTACAAGTGAAATTATAAAAATTATTTTATATGCAATTTTAAAAACATTTCTGCATAACGTGATATATACCTACTCAAATGGAAAACAAACTAAAATATTAACAACCACCATACAATAGCAAAATTAGTATTTGCAAAAAAACTATAACAAAACTTAAGAGCTAATGATTAATATCTTCTAAAGTAAATTATAGATATATTTACCTTATCTACAGGCGCACTGTTAAAATAGAATTCGATTATATAAGGGACAAAGTTAATGTTAAATGATAACATCATGCTTACATAATAGGTAAAAATATATTCAGAATAGTGTTTAAAATATTTTGTAGCATTTTCCTATATAATTTTAAAAAATAGTAGCAAATAATAATAGTATAGTTGAGATTGCTTTATCAATACTACTGATAAATACTATCACTAAGTTATCATACAAGGGGCAAAGACCATGCCTTATTCTTCTATCCTAGCATTCAGCACTAAGAGGAGGTACTTAACAGATATTTGATGAATAAGAATCATCATCTTGGCAACAGACTCAGGATACATTTAGAAACTTACCATAAGATTCTACCACTATTAGAGTTTTTCTCTGGTGGATTAAAATTTATCCTGGATTTTTAAAAATCTCATATAATAAGAACTGTGCCAAAATTAATGCCTAGCTATAGAAAAACAAAATGACCATCCATTTGAAATACTGCCTGTTCTTTAACAAGACACATCTTGTATAAGCCTTTTTTGCAAAATCTAGGATTCAAGTCAATTTTTACAGGTCTCAGAACTACCAGTGTATCTTTTCTGTAGCAAAATTAACAAGGAAAGGAAGAAAATCTATTATACAAATATCCTCGTGGAAATAAGTATAGTTCAATTGTAAGCATAGCAGCTACATACTTAAAAACTAGGCTTTGCTAAGAGATTTTAAAAATTAAGTAAGTCCTACTTACAAGTTCCATATTCATCTAAACTTTTTGGTAAATTGGTGTTGAACAAAATACGCAATTTGTGAAGGATGGCTTTGTTAGGAAAATTTATGGTTTTTACTAGTAAATGAATTCACCAAAGTTGCAGAACACAAAACCAACACATAAAATACACTGCAGTTCTACATCATCAATGAACAATCCAAAAAGGAAATTAAGAAAACAATTCCATTTACAATAGCAACAAAAAGAATAAAATACTTAGAAATAAACTTAACCAATGAGGTAAAAGATTTCTATACTTAAAACTACAAAATGTTGCTGAAAACAATGAAATACAGAAATAAATGGAAAGACATCCCATGTTTGTGGACTGGAAGACTTAACATTGCTAAGGTGTCAATACTACCCAAAGTGATCTTTAAATTCAATACAATCCCTATCAAAATCCCAATAGCATTTTTTGCATAAACAGAAAAAACTCCACCCTAAAATTCAAATGTAATTTTAAGGAAACCCAGATAGCTAAAACAAGCTGGAGAAAAAAGAATAAAGTTGGAGGTCTCACACTTCCTGATTTCAAAACTTATTACAAAAGCTACAGTTATCAAAACAGAGTGGCACTGGCATAGCCTCAGACATACAGACCAATGGAATAGACAGCTCCAAAATAAACCCTCCAATTTATGATCAAATGATTTTCAATAAGGATGCCAAAACCATTCAATGACAAAGGACAGTCTTTTCAACAGCTGGTGCTGGAAAAACAGGATATCCACATGTAAAAGAAAGACGTTCCTTAATCCTTTCCTTAAATCATACATAAAAATTAACTCAAAGTGGATCAAAAATCTAAATGTAAGAGCTAAAACTATAAAACCCTTAGAAGAAAACATAGGAGAAAAGCTTCATGACACAGAACTTGGTAACAATTTCTTGGATATGACACCAATAGCACAGACAATAAAAGAAAAAACATAAACTGGACTACACACATCAAAATTTAGAACTGTGCATCAACAGACAAAATCAACAGAGTGAAAAGGCAACCCATGGAATTAAGTATTTGTAAGTCATATATGTGATAAGGAGTTAATATCCAGAATACATAAAGTACTCTTACATCTAGACAACAACAAAAAATTCCCATTAGAAAATTGGAAGAGGACTTGAATTGACATTTCCCCCAAGAAGATACACAAATGGTCAAGAAGCATAAGAAAAGATGCTAAATGTGACTAATCATTAGGGAAATAGAAATCAAACCCACAATGAGACACCACCTCCTTGCAATTAGGATGGCTACTATCAAAAAAACAAAATAATAAGTGTTGGCAAGGACTTGGAGAAACTGGAACCCTTGTGCATTGTTGGTGAGAATGTAAATTGGTGCAGCCACTATGGGAAACAGTAAGGCAGTTCCTAAAAATATTAAAAATAGAATGACCATATGATCCAGCAATTCCACTTCTGATTATATACCCAAAAGAACTGAAAACAGGGTCTCAAAAAGATATTTGCACACCCATGTTCATAACAGCATTATTCACAATAGTGAAAAAGTATCAACAGAAGTAACCCAAATGTCCATCCATGGATTAATGAGTAAACAAAACATGGCCTACATATACAATGGAATATTACTCAGCCTTAAAAAGGAAGGAAATTCTGACACACGCTACAACGTGGATGAACCCTGAAGACATTATGCTAAGTGAAATAAGCCAGTCACAAAAAGACAAAAAAGTACGATTCCACTTACATAAGGTACCTAGAGCAGTCAAATTCATGCAGACAGAAAGTAAGATGGTTGCCAAGGCTGGGGGTAGGGGAGAATGGGAAGTTGTTTAATGGATATAAAATTTTAGTTTTGCAAGACGAAAAGAACTGTGGAGATTGGTTGCACAACAATGTGAATGTACTTAACACTATGGAACTGTATACTTAAAAAATGATTAAGATGGTAAATTTTGTTATGTGTATTTTATCACAATTAAAAATAAAAAATGTTAACTAAATTATTTAAATGGTCATAAGAGGGCTTCCCTGGTGGCGCAGTGGTTGAGAGTCTGCCTGCCAATGCAGGGGACACGAGTTCAAGCCCTGGTCTGGGAAGATCCCACATGCTGCGGAGCAACTGGGCCCATGAGCCACAACTACTGAGCCTGCGCGTCTGGAGCCTGTGCTCCGCAACAAGAGAGGCCGCGATAGTGAGAGGCCCACGCACCGCGATGAAGAGTGGCCCCTGCTTGCCACAACTAGAGAAAGCCCTCACACAGAAACGAAGACCCAACACAGCCATAAATAAATAAATAAAAATTTTAAAAAATAAAAATAAAAATAATAAAATAAATGGTCATAAGAAAGAATACAGTTCTTAAAAAGACTTGATTAGAGCAATTCAATTGTTTTCTATTAGTAAATTTTATATACAACAGAGAAAAAACTAGGTAATAAAAAATTAAGATTTCTGATTTTCCCTATCATAGAGTGGTCCTTCTTCTTCCTAGTCTTAATAAGATAAGGTTTTACTGCACTAACATCAAGGCAAATGCTACTTTAAATTCCATACTCAATAAAGCCAAATGTTTGAAAATCTCAAGGCTGCAGAGAATCTCCTCAAACACCCACTAATCCTCACTAATTGCTCCTCTCTTGGAAGCTTTTAAAAAAATTATAATAACAGGCATTTTTTTGAAACTGGAAAAAAAAAAATCCCTAATCCTACCATCCCAACAGAATTTATTTCTTTTTTACAAACTCCCTTTGAGTTTTCACATAAGCAAATTATTTCCTGATTGTAGCCACAGTTCAACTAGTAAGCTGATTTTTTTCCCTTAGTCCTGCATCAGACATCTTGCATGTTTTAGACAATATTCAATAGTAACATAACACTTATTTGTGCTGATGTACCTTAGTTATATCTAAATATGAGTTGTTATGACGCAATCAAGCATATGCCTTTCTTTTATGACTTACTATATAATGCCCCATTGATTTCTGAAAGAGAACGTTACCAATTTTACTTGCAACTCACAGTGTACCAGTTCCACTACAATACCCTCAGCACTGGAAGTTGGTGTTTTTTAGTTATGCTTCTTGATAAGTGAGCAATAATTCATTTTAAATTGCATTTCTCCCATTATGTCTGTTGCTGAGTGGCTTTAATTATACTTCAGCCAGTATTCCCAGCAAGAGGCAAGTTTTAGAGAAATACTTCATGAGAAAATTCCTAAACACCTTAATTTGAATTAAAATAAAAAAATTTAAAGGTCTCTGCAATACTTGATTGCTACACAAAAGTTCAAATAAAAAAGATCATTGGGCTTCCCTGGTGACGCAGTGGTTGAGAGTCTGCCTGCCAATGCAGGGGACACGGGTTCGAGCCCTGGTCTGGGAAGATCCCACATGCTGCGGAGCAACTGGGCCCGTGAGCCACAACTACTGAGCCTGCGCGTCTGGAGCCTGTGCTCTGCAACAGGAGAGGCCGCAACAGTGAAAGGCCTGCGCACCGCGATGAAGAGTGGCCCCCGCCTGCCACAACTAGAGAAAGCCCTCGCACAGAAACGAAGACCCAACACAGCCAAAAAAAATGATCATGATAAACTTCCATAAGTTGAATTACTAGTTAAGCATTAGCCTGATGCTATTCGTCTTTACCTATCGTCTCCCTCAGACTCCTCCATGCTCTGCCTCATCCTTTAAAGTCCAATTCAAATGTTACTTCAGTTAAACACTGCCTTATTTCCCAACTATACCACAGTAAATTATTTGTACTTTTTTTGAAAATCTTTTCTGTTCCTCTGTGTATACTATTTAGCTTATTTTTTCCCCAAGGTTATTGTCTGTCACAGACTGTAAATTACTAGTAGAGCAGCTGACTGAACCATTTTTCCTCCCCTAGACTACATTAAACATAAATATATTCCAATGCCTTTTATATTCAAAGTAGATACTCTCTATTATAATCATAATAGAGGCAAGTAGCTACGTCTGAAGAAGCCAAAGCAAGAGAATACTGTGGACTTTGATCTATGGCTCAAGACCCTTTCAGGAAGTTTGTGAGGTTAAAACTATTTTCATAAAGTATTATTTACCTTTTTCACTCTCATTTTCTAACAAGTGCACAGTACAGTTTTGAGAAGCTACATGAAGTGGTGTGATGATGTCATCATGTTGACCGACAGCTAAAAGAACGTGCGCTTGATAATCTTTCATTCTAAAAACTTTGTTCTAATTTCTAACATAGTAAACACTGATAAATATAATTCACATAAACAAAAGTTCTTTGGGTCCTCAATAACCTTTTAAGAGTTGTAAAAGGGTCTTGAGACCGAAATGTTTGAGAACTTTTGATTTAAACTATCAATGAACTTGCTGTTTTCAAATCAAGCCCAAAAGAAAATTTTAGCAATTTTAGAAAAATGATCGAGCATATGCAAGACATTATTCTTACAGAAAACATAATACTTTGAATTAAATAATTTTTAAGTTTAAAGAGTAACAAAGACGTGCTAACAGAATTAAGACTCATAGTAAGCAAGAACTCTGAAACAATGAGCAGCTGGGTAACGAAACTTAGTAATAAGAAATGTGTAATGCTTTGATTCAAGCACTACTTAAAAAAATTGAGAAGCCTTGACCTTCTGCGACAGGCTAATCCAAAACCTCTCACAGTCCTTTCTTTTGCAAAGAGTTAACTATGAGAATTCAGAAAAAAGGAATGTTTTTTCTTTAGCAAAAATAAAACAAAACCCGAACAAAAGAAAGTTTCTAAATTAACCAAATAGTTGCCTAAAGAAAGAAAAGGCAGTTTTAAAAAACATTTCCTTGTGCACTTAATACTCTTATTTTTCAAAAGGACAAATTATTTAGGAAAAGAAATGTACCTGAAAATGGCAGGGTTGCAGACATGCTTTGGATCCAATGCTTCTCCCTGTATAAATTCATAGCACAGTCCATTATTGAAGGTACAGTAGAGTTGTGGTGCGCAGCCATGAGCCTGCAACACTCGGAAACTCTTCACTTCCTCATCTCGATCGACTAACAACTCAGTCTTATTGCCATAAATTCGCACCAGGACTACGTCCTCCATTGTATTACCCACATAACAGCCAATAAGTTTGTTTGTGATTCCATCTGTGAAAAGCTGCCCAAAAAAAAAGAAAAAATGGGGGAAAAACAATTATTTACTTTTAAGGAAGGAATAGGAGATAACTTGAAAATCATTAAATACTAATTGAAAGAAAATATCTACTTAATGTAACTTTTGAATACAATTTTGCCTAACATGTCTATAATTTTAATTCTAGATTTAAACAAAACGGAATACCACTGTTTACTATGTTGTGTTATACAATACACACATTCTCTCTCTCCTATATCTAATAGATTGGAAAGTCTCTGAAGACAGGGAAAGTGGCTCTCTTGCTAGCATATGATATAAAAGTTTTTAATAATGTTCATAAGTTTAAATATACAAATATAATACACCATAATTTATATTATGGTAAATTTCCAATTTATAGAAAACTCAACTTTAAATGTTATTTCCAAAGATTACTTAACATAATATGCATTAAAAATTGTTTTAAGTATTCGGGTTATAATAATTTAAACTTGAATGCTACAGCTAAAAAAAAAAAGAAGCACAACCTTAATTAGAGGAAGATAGATTTCTCAGGTATTTTCTAAAAGGGAGTTTGGGGACTCTTCAAGAGTTTTAAGTGCTTAAAGTCCTTTTTAAGATTTGAGTACAATGGTATATTAAAAAGTAAAAAGATGATAAACAATATTAGTTCTCTAAGTCTATTCAAAATTGCAGCTTTCATTTTCCTCTACACTAATTTGACACTAAAACTAACTTTCTACTTACCCAATTATAACTCAGAGCTTTTGGAGGCTCTCAGTGGAATAAAGGGATAAAAGTTAAAAGTGAAAGTAAGCGTTAAGGACATTTTTCCAAAGACAACTGGGAAAGAACAGGAATAATGGACAAAGAATAAGTTTTAAATGTATACACATTTAACTAATGCCTGAGAAAGAAGGTAAACGTTTCTGTTTTGATAAGATTGTTGTAATGATAAATGACATCTGAAAAGGCTTTAGATCTTAAGCTGAAATTTGAAACAAAGTATTTATGTATCCTTATTCACCTAATGCAGATAAATTTTATGAGCTAATGTGAAAAGATTTATTTTGAATATCTATGTTTTTTGGATATGCAGAGACATACAAACTTTGCTTTCCACCTAGATTTCAAAAAGATGGTATGTAGGGAGACACTGACAAGAAGCATATGCCCTTAAACTAAACTCCAATCATCATTTTATTAAAATCTAGGTTGAAAGCATGTTGTTTCCTATTAAAATGCCATAACAACTCACACATATTATTTTGTAACTCCTCCAGATGTCATGTAGAGATGAAGTATTTCAATTATTGTAGTAAAGTTTGAGAAACATTCTGAAATGCTTGTAATGAAAGACATTCTACACTCCTCAAAAGCCAGGAGTGAAATCTGTTTTCTACATCCTCCTAACAAATAGTAAGGACTTAATACTTAAACACTAGCTTGTCTTCTTGATCTAGCTTATAACAAATTCATTCTTTCACTCTTGCCTATAATAATAAATTTCCTTAATTGTGCATGCTATTTTGAACATTTATGTGTACATGCAGAAACATACGTATAAAGACATATGCACTTAAAAAGGCTAGAAATGGATAACATTACTGGATAAGATTATTGAATACTATATAGACGTTTATAAGTATAACATAGAGTCACAACTCCAATGACACTAACCCTAACATACTGTTGCACAAAACAGCCACATATTTGCAATGAAATGATAGTCACAATAAACCCCTGGAGCAAAAAAATAAATATATGAATAACTTCATTTACAAAAGTAGTTTATGTATAAATAAGGATAAAAATATCTGCAAAGATGTCCAATAAAATATTAGGTAGTTTAAATCTTGTCTCCTGTTTTCTTATTTCTAAGTAGTTTAAACTTTTCTCGTTTGGCTTATATATGTTTTCTCACTTTTTTTTTTTTTCCTGTAATCAATCTAGTTTACATGTGAAAAAATTAAAATAGTGAGAAAAACGAAAGGGGCTAGTAACTGACCTGGCACGTACAGCAAGGCCTGGAGATTCTGTCGAACATAAGCAATTTCATAGAACAGCAATATCAGATGAGGCCACTCTGTGACCATAATGCATCAAGACAAAAACAAAGTCACTCTGTAATCATGTCTGAACAAAGACAAAACTATGCATTTTTTCCAAACCACAAAAATGACCAAACACTCCCCTATTCTGGCTAATGTGAGGGACTGCCGTTCCTTTTCCAGGAACAGCTTTGGTCCTGCTTCGTTCCTCCAGTCCTCTAGGTAAGATACCCACACAGTCATAGACTTGCCCCACTTCCTTCCTGACAACACCCAAATCCAGAGGAAAGCCTTGCTTCCTTGAACCCTCTCCCAAATTCAAATCTTATACGAAGTCCTTTCTAACACCCACATACTCAGAGACCAACCATTCCCCATGGAATGAGTCTTCCTTAAGGAAGGAGTAATAAACCCAATTTCTTTGGCTTATCCTAATGATCTCTTGGAGATTTCTGACTTTAAAGATGTATGGATAATGCTTTTTGCTCTTGGATGGTTCCCACCTCATATATAAACCAACAATTAATTCAAGGTGCTTCAGCCTTCTGAAACACACATTTAAAAATATACTAGGTATATGCTAGGTATGTGTACTATACTAGATATATACTAGAAATATAAAATTCCACCTCAACGGAGGGGGGACAAAACTACTACAAATCTCATGGAGCTCCTTTTCACAGGGTTTATCCCGCACTGTTTGTCAAGTATTTAAGATAGTACCAGTTCAGAGGATGAGCTACAAAGCAAGACTGCTTGACTGTAAATTCTAGCTGAGTGACTTTAGGCAAGTCACTTACCTGTATGTGCTTCATTCATCTCATGTTTAATATCAGCACATTAGAATCTGCTTTATAGGTTTTTATGAAAATTAATTACTTAATATACACAAAAGCACTTAAAACAGTTCCTGACACAAACTAAGCTCGTATCAAATATGTAGATAACTAGATATTTAAATTTGAACACAAGACAGCAAAATAATTCATGATGAGATCATAAAAGTTAATAATTAAGACAACAGCTATGTTATAGATTAGCCCTAGACTCTATGCTGCTGCACTGGTACCACCTAGCAAATCTTGAAAGCAAGACCCAAAGATTAAAACTATTACCAAAGAACTACAAAAACTATCGACTGCCTAACAAGGTAAAATTCACAATGTCTAATATTCAATTAAAGATTATTCAGCATGGGGAAATCCCTGGCAGTCCAGCGGTTAGGACTCTGCGCTCTCACTGCCAAGGGCGCAGTTTCAATCCCTGGTTGGGGAACTAAGATCTCACAAGCTGGGTGAGGCGGACAAAAAGAAAAAGATTATCAGGCATGCAAAAAGGGCAGAAAAATACAACCCACAATGGGGGGTGAGAGGGGGGTCAATTAATTGAAACCAACCAGAACTGACACAGATGTTAGAATTAGCAGATGTTAAAACTGTATTTCAAAAAAAAAGTGTGTTGTATTCTTACAACAAAAAATTAAGCAGAGTCATTGAAGATATAAAAGAGACCCAAATCAAACTTCTCAAGATGTCTGAAGGGAAAACACACTTAGATGGGATTTAACACTAGGTTAGGTAGTGGAAAAAACAATTTCGCAAACTTGAAGACATAGGAATAGAAACTATGCAAAACAAAATACAGAGGAAAAAAAAGAATTATCAAAGAGAGAGAGAGAAGAGCATCCATTAGCTGAGAGATTACATTTAAAATTTGAGTCCTCAAAGAAAGGAAAAAAAGAGAACAGAAACATTTTTAAAGAAATGACAGTCAAAAGTTTTCCAAATTTGATGAAAACCTATCAACTCAAGAGCCAAGAAGCTAAACAAGCCCAAGCCAAAGAAACATGAAGAAAACTACACCAAGGCACCTCATAATAAAACTGCTTAAAACCAGAGATAAATCATTTAATGGTACCAATTCATTTTAATCTTCCATTCACTCAGGCATATTTCAGAGTCACCTTGACCCCTCCCTCTCCACCCCCACACAAAATGTTTTCTTCCTAGGTAATTCTTAAATCCACTCCTGTTTCTCCATCCCCTTGTCAATCTCCTATTTGCAGTATTTTAATAACCTCATTGGTCTCTCTTATGCCAGTTTAACCACCTTCCCACCTTCCAAAAAAATTCACTCACAAACTGCCACCAAAATAATCCATCTAAAATACAAACATGAACATGTGACTGGCAATCTTCAACTGACTCCACACTGTTTAGAGGATAAAGTTTAAGTTCCTTAGGGCGTACAAGTTCCACAATACCTCCCAAGTTATCTAGTGATCTACCTGACAAATTCACCCTTCTTTTTCTTGACCTCACTAACTTCTAACTTCCTTCAAAATTCCAACACAGGAGTTATATCCTCCAGGAGACAATTCCTAAACTCAGATAAGACATAAATACTTCTCAGTGCTTGCTAGTGCCCTATATATAGCATTACTAAAATGCACTGTAGGGACCTCCCTGGCAGTCCAGTGGTTAAGACTCCACAGTCCTAATGCAGGGGGCATGGGTTCGATCCCTGGTTGGGAAACTAAGATCCCACGTGTCACACAGCACGGCCAAAAAAAAAAAAAAAAAAAAAAAAGTACTGTAATGTATTATATTTGCCACTCCATATTTACTGTGAGTTCCTCTGAGATTTGGAACACACGGAAAGAAGAAAAAATAAAGGTGAAAAACAGGAATATAAAAGATGAGTCAAAGAGGAAAAAAAAGTATGATAGTACAGTGAAAAACTCAACCATATAAGTAGTTACATTAAATGTGAAAGAACTAAATAATCCAATTAAAAAACTAAGTACGAAAAAGAAAACTATATGCTACTTTTTACAAGAGACACGTAAAAGAAAGCTGATGTAGCTACACCATATCAGACAAAATAGATCCTAATGATACATTCCAAGAGATAAAAAGGGATGTTTTATAATTATGAAAGGATTGAGCCCCCAAGAACATACAAGAATTCTAAATTGAGTGCATGCAATAACATAACTTCAAAATACATATAGCAAAAACTGACATACTAAACAAATTCCACGATAATTGTCTGAAACTTGAGCATATCTCTAAGAGCTGATTTTTTAAAAACAGGGAAAAATCATAACATATACAAGAGAGCTAAGCAATAGAATTAAAAATCCAACTTAACTGACATACACAGAACACTGTACCCAACAAGAGAATATGCATCTTTTTCAAGTATATATAAAACATTACCAAAATTGACTATAGGCTTGATTATAAAGCAAGCCTCAATAAATATCAAAGGATTAAAATCATTCAGAGTATCTTCTCAAGCTACATTGAATATGAACTAGACATCAATAACACACCACACATACATGTATAGACACCTCAAATAAAATGGTTAAGATAGTAAATTTTAGGTTGTTTTTTTTACCACAATAAAGAAAAAATAACTTAATATTCTCCCACTTATTTGAAGTGAAGCAATGCACATCTAAATAATCCACTGGATGAAGAAAAAACTACAATAACTAGAAAGCATTAGAAAGCATTCTAAACTGAACGATAATAAAGTCATATTAAAGCCTGTGGGTGCTTACAGGGACATGTAAATAAAAATATTAAAAATAAAAAAGGCAGAAAATTAGTGATCTAAGCTTCTAGCTCAAGAAGTTAGAAAAATAGCCAATTAACCTTCGATTAAAAAAAAGAATTAGGAAGAAAACAAAAGGGCAAAGTTATCAATAAAACAGAAAAACTCAACAGTCAAAAACTGTTCTTCAGGGCTTCCCTGGCAGTCCAGTGGTTAAAACTCTGCGCTTCCAATGCGGGGGTGCGGGTTCGATCCCTGGTGGGGAAACTAAGATCCCACAAGCCACAGTGGCACAGCCAAAAAAAAAAAACAAACAAACAACAACAAAAAAACTGTTCTTTGAAGATAAAGTTGATAACTTTCAAGCAAAATCATCAAGGAAAAAAGATACTAATTATCAATAAAGAAGTAAACTTTATTACAGTATAGACATATATTACTAGAAACAACTCTTCCAAAAACAGACAAAAAAGAAACAGATCCCAACTTGATACCAAAACTTGTCAAGGACATTACAAGGAAGGAAAATTACAGACCACTATCTCTCATAGTTGCAAAAATCCTAATCAAAATATTGGCAACCGATACAACGATATATAAAAAGGAGAATACATCACAACCAAATGGGGTTTACTCCAGGAACGCAGTGGTTCTTAACAAATTGTTTTAAACCGTCATTGTAATTGAGCTCAATAACAGAAAAATGGAGGCAAATCATGTAACCATCAAGTGTTGCAGAAAAGTACTTGATAAAATTCAACATTCATTCATGATGAAAATACTTAGCAAGCCAAGAATAAAATGAAACTTCCTTAATCTGACAGAGTATCCAAAGAAAACCTACAGCAAACATCATACCTAATAATAAACTATTGAAAATGTTCTCCTTCAGAATGGGAACAAGGCAGGGATGCCCACTATCACCTCTTATTGCAATATTGTGATGATGTCCTAGCCATTGTAGTAAGACAAAACAAGGGGTGGAGTCAAGATGGCGGACTAGGAGGATGCAGAATTCACATCTCTGAACAACTAGGGCAGCTACCAGGCACCAGTGGGTGACCACGGACACCTAAGGGGACAGGAGGAACCCCCAGCAACTGGGTGGACGTGGGGTGTGGGGGGGAATGAGGGGGGAGGAGAAATGGAGGTGGGACAGGACTGGCGCCCCTGAGGGGTGGCTGGGGGAGGCGAAGGGATCCCATGCCTGAAGGGGGAAATTGGGGGTCCACTGGGAGGACAGAGGGTCAAAAGGGAGCATGGCCAGGTTTCCCCTGCCCACTTTGGCCCCCAGGAGCCTGCTGAGATCCCAGGCCTGATCCTCTGCCCACCTAGGCCCCCTCTAGCCACGTGGGTCCTGAGGGAGTGGGAGGGACGGAAGGGGAGCAAAAGTAAAGGCCGGACTTAGGGGACCCGCACCCCTGAGGAGTGGCTGGGGGAGGGGAGGAGTTCCAACACCCAGCAGGACCCTCCCACGGTTAGGGGTCCAGCAGGGACAGGGGAAATCCTCGGGGAGACCCAAGGGGAGGGGGGCATGGAGGAACGGAAGGGAATGCAGCCAGCGCTTTCCCTGTCCACATTCCACATAGGCACCAGGGACCCTGTTGGGCTCCTGGGCCTAATCCTCTGCCCTTGGAGCCTCCCTCCTTCCACGCAGAACCCAAGCCCCGCCCCTACACCCCCACCCAGGGCCCCACCTCTACACTCGGAGACCCCCTCTGAGACCCCTTCCAACCACGCTGGGCCTAAACCCCACCCACACACCCTGACCCAGGGCCTTACCTCCAAACTCCATAACTCCACACTCCAGAGGCCCCCCCTTTGGACGTGCTGCCTCTCCCCTTCCGTGCAGGCCCTAAGCAGAGGCCCCACCCCATGCTTGAACGTCACCCAGCCTAGGCTCCGTCCCCAAGGCCTCTTCCGGCTGCAGCTGCGTGGGTCCTGAGCCTAAGACACCCACCCCCGCCCGCCACTAGGTCCTGCTCCACCCTAAACCCCACCCCTGCCTAAGTTCCACCCCCGCCTAAACTCCGCCCCCCATAGCCAAAGCTTTTTATTTTTTTTCCTCTTTTAGATTGGGGTTCTGTTTTACCTTGTCATTGATTCACTGTTGCTGATTCATTTATATTTCTATTATTCTGCTCCTTTTGGCTTATCCCCCCCCCTTTTTTGTGTTGCGGTTTTATTTTACCTTCATGCAGTTGTTTTAATTATACTTTTATTTTTCCTAATATATTTTTTACCTTTCTAACTTTATTTTGTTTTTTATTCTTTGTTATTGTACTGCTTCTTTTTTTTTCTTTTCTTTTCTTTTTTTTTTTTGGCCACACAACGCAGCTTGCAGGATCTTGGTTCCCAGGCCGGAGGTTGGTCCTGAGCTCCTGTGGTGGGAGCGCCGAGTCCAAACCACTGGACTAACAGAGAACCTCAGACCCCAGGGAATATTAATCAGAGTGAGGCCTCCCGGAGGTCCTCATCTCAGCACCAAGACCCGGCTCTATCCAACTGCCTGCACACTCCAGTGCCAGAAACCTCAGGCCCAACAAGAAGTAAAACAGGAATACAGTCCCACACACCAAAAAAAAAAAAAAAGAAAGAAAGAAACGGCAAAAAAAAAAAAATGTGACAAATGAAGGAGCAAGGCAAAAATCTACAAGACCAAATAAATGAAGATGAAATAGGCAACCTACCTGAAAAAAATTCAGAGTAATGGTAGTAAAGATGATCCAAAATCTCGGAAATAGAATGGAGAAAATAAAAGAAACATTTAAAAAGGATCTAGAAGAACTGAAGAGCAAAGAAACAGTGATGAGCAACATAACAAATGAAATTAAAAATACTCTAGAAGGAATCAATAGCAGAATTACTTGAGGCAGAGGAACACGTAAGTGAGCTGGAAGATAAAATGATGGAGCTAACTGCCAGGTAGCAGAATAAAGAAAAAAGAACAAAAAGAATTGAGGACAGGCTTCCCTGGTGGCGCAGTGGTTGAGAATCTGCCTGCCGGTGCAGGGGACACGGGTTCGAGCCCTGGTCTGGGAAGATCCCACATGCCGCGGAGCAACTAGGCCCGTGAGCCACAATTACTGAGCCTGCGCGTCTGGAGCCTGTGCTCCGCAACAAGAGAGGCCGCGACAGTGAAAGGCCCGCGCACCGCGATGAAGAGTGGCCCCCGCTTGCCACAACTAGAGAAAGCCCTCGCACAGAAACGAAGACCCAACACAGCCAAAAATAAGTAAATAAATAAATTTATAAAAAAAAAAAAAAAAAAAAAAGAATTGAGGACAGTCTCAGAGACTTCTGGGACAACATTAAATGCACCAACATACAAATTACAGGGCTCCCATAAGAAGAAGATAAAAAGAAAGGGTCTGAGAAAATATTTGAAGAGATTATAGTCGAAAACTTCCCTAACATGGGAAAGGAAATAGTCCATCAAGTCCAGGAAGCACAGAGAGTCCCATATAGGATAAAGCCAAAGAGAAAAACATTAATCAAACTATCAAAAATTAAATACAAAGAAAAAATATTAAAAGCAGCAATGGAAAAGCAACAAATAACATACAAGCGAATCCCCATAAGGTTAACAGCTGACCTTTCAGCAGAAACTTTGCAAGCCAGAAGGGAGTGGCAGAACACATTTAAAGTGATGAAAGGGAAAAACCTACAACCAAGATTACCCAGCAAGGATCTCATTCAGATTTGATGGAGAAATCAAAAGCTTTACAGACAAGTAAAAGCTATGAGAATTCAGCATCACCAAACCAGCTTTACAACAAATGCTAAAGGAACTTCTCTAAGCAGGAAACACAAGAGGAGAAAAAGACCCACAAAAACAAATCCAAATCAATTAAGAAAATGGTAATAGGAACATACATATTGATAATCACCTTGAATGTAAATGGATTAAATGCTCCAACCAAAAGACATAGACTGGCTGAACGGATACAAAAACGAGACCCGTATATATGCCGTCTACAATAAACCCCCTTCAGACCTAGGGACACATACAGACTGAAAGTGAGGGGATGGAAAAAGATATTCCATGCAAATGGAAATCACAAGAAACCTGGAGTAGCAATACTCATATCAGATAAAATAGACTTTAAAATAAAGACAGTTACAAGAGATAAAGAAGGACACTACATAATGATCAAGGGATCAATCCAAGAAGAAAACATAACAATTATAAATATTTATGCACCCAACATAGGAGCACCTCAATATATAAGGCAAATGCTAACAGCCATAAAAGGAGAAATCGACAGTAACACAGTAATAGTGGGGGACTTTAACACCTCACTTACATCAATAGACAGATCCATCCAAACAGAAAATAAATAAGGAAACACAAGCTTTAAATGACACAATAGACTAGATAGACTTAATTGATATTTTTAGGATATTCCACCCGAAAGCAAAAGTACAATTTCTTCTCAAGTGCACACAGTACATTCTCCAGAAGAGATCACATTTTGGGTCACAAATCAAGCCTTGGAAAATGTAAGAAAACTGAAATCGTATCAAGCATCTTTTCCGACCACAACGCTATGAGATTAGAAATCAATTACAGGAAATAAACAGTAAAAGCCACAAATACACGGAGGCTAAACAGTGCGCTGCTAAATAGCCAAGATCACTGAAGAAATCAAAGAGGAAATCAAAAAATACTCATAAACAAATAACAATGAAAACACAACGATCCAAAACCTATGGGACATAGCAAAAGCAGCTCTAAGAGGGAAGTTCATAGCAATTCAAGCTCACTACAAAAAACAAGAAAAATCTCAAATAAACAATCTAACCTTACACCTAAAGGAACTAGAGAAAGAAGAATAAACAAAACCCAAAGTTAGTAGAAGAAAAGAAACCATAAAGATCAGAGCAGAAATAAATGAAATAGAAACAAAGAAAACAATAGCAAGCTCAATAAAACTAAAAGCTGGTTCCTTGAGAAGATAAATAAAATTGATAAACCTTTAGCCAGACTCATCAAGAAAAACAGAGAGAGGACTCAACTCAATAAAATTAGAAATGAAAAAGGAGAGATTACAACTGACACCACAGAAATACAAAAGATCATAAGAGACTACTACAAGCAACTAAATGCCAATAAAATGGACAACCTAGAAGAAATGATCAAATTCTTGGAAAAGTACAAACTTAAAAGACTGAACCAGGAGGAATTTGAAAAATATAAACAGACCAATCACAGGTAATGAAATTGAAACTGTAATTTAAAATCTTCCAGCAAACAAAAGTGCAGGACCAGATGGCTTCACAGGCGAATTTTATCAAACATTTAGAGAAGAGTTAACCCCTATCCTTCTCAAACTCTTGCAAAAAATTACAGAGGGAGGAACACTCCCAAACTCATTCTATGAGGCCACCATCACCCTGATATCAAAACCAGACAAAGATATCACACACACAAAAAAAATTACAGGCCAAAATCACTGATGAACCACAGACGTAAAAATCCTCAACAAAATACTAGCAAACAGAATCCAACAACACATTTAAAGGATCATGCACCATGATCAAGTGGGATTTATCCCAGGGATATAAGGATTCCTCCATATATGCAAAATAATCAATGTGATACACCATATTAACAAACTGAAGGAGAAAAGCCATATGATCATCTCACTAGATGCAGAAAAAGCTTTTGACAAAATTCAACACCCATTTATGATAAAAACTCTCCAGAAAGTGGGCATAGAGGGAACCTACCTCAACATAAAAAAAGCCATATGTGACAAATCCACAGCAAACATCATTCTCAATGGTGAAAAACTGAAAGCATTTCCTCTAAGATCAGGAACAAGACAAGGATGTCCACTCTTGCCACTATTATTCAACATAGTATTGGAAGTCTTAGCCACAGCAATCAGAGAAGAAAAAGAAATAAAAGGAATACAAATTGGAAAAGAAGAAGTAAAACTGTCACTGTTTGCCGATGACATGATACTATACACAGAAAATCCTAAAGATGCCACCAGAAAACTACTAGTACTAATCAATGAATTTGGTAAGGTTGCAGGATACAAAATTAATGCACAGAAATCTCTTGCATTCCTATACACTAACAATGAAAGATCAGAAAGAGAAATTAAGGAAACAATCCCATTTACCATCGCAACAAAAAAGAATAAAATACCTAAGAATAAACCTACCTAAGGAGGCAAAAGACCTGTACTCAGAAAACTATAAAACACTGATGAAAGAAATCAAAGATAACATAAACAGATGGAGAGATATAGCATGCTCCTGGGCTGGAAGAATCAATATTGTGAAAATGACTATACTACCCAAAGCAATCTCCAGGTTCAATGCAATCCCTATCAAACTACCAATGTAATTTTTCACAGAACTAGAACAAGAAATTTTACAATTTGTATGGAAACACAAAAGACCCCGAATAGCCAAAGCAACCTTGAGAAAGAAAAACGGAGCTGGAGGAATCAGGCTCCCTGACTTCAGACTATACTACAAAGATACAGTAATCAAGACAGTATGGTACTGGCACAAAAAACAGAAATATAGATCAATGGAACACAATAGAAAGCCCAGAGATAAACCCATGCACATATGATCACCTTATCTTTGATAAAGGAGGCAAGAATATACAATGGAGAAAAGACAGCGTCTTCAATAAGTGGTGCTGGGAAAAATGGACAGCTACACGTAAAAGAATGAAATTAGAACACCCCCTAACACCATACATGACAATAAACTCAAAGTGGATTAAGGACCTAAATGTAAGGCCAGACACTATAAAACTCTTAGAGGAAAACACAGGCAGAACACTCTATGACATAAATCACAGCAAGATCCTTTTTGACCCACCTCCTAGAGTAAGGGAAATAAAAACAAAAATAAACAAATGGGACCTAATGAAACTTAAAAGCTTTTGCACAGCAAAGGAAAGCATAAACAAGTGAAAAGACAACCCTCAGAATGGGAGAAAATATTTGCAAACGAAGCAACTGACAAAGGATTAATCTCCAAAATATACAAGCAGCTCATGTAGCTCAATATCAAAAAAAAAAACCCAATCCAAAAATGGGTGGAAGACCTAAATAGACATTTCTCCAAAGAAGACACACAGATGGCCAACAAATACATGAAAAGATGCTCAACATCACTAATCATTAGAGAAATGCAAATCAAAACTACAATGAGGTATCACCTCACACTGGTTAGAATGGCCATCATCAAAAAATCTACAAACAATAAATGCTGGAGAGGGTGTGGAGAAAAGGGAACCCTCCTGCACTGTTGGTGGGAATGTACATTGATACAGCCACTATGGAGAACAGTATGGAGGTTCCTTAAGAAACTAAAAATAGAACGATCATATGACCCAGCAATCCCACTACTGGGCATATACCCTGAGAAAACCATAATTCAAAAAGAGACATGTACCACAATATTCATTGCAGCACTATTTACAATACCCAGGACATGAAAACAACCTAGATGTCCATCAACAGATGAATGGATAAAGAAGATGTGGCACATATACACAATGGAATATCAGCCATAAAAAGGAACGAAATTGAGTTATTTGTAGTGAAGTGGATGGGCCTACAATCTGTCATACAGAGTGAAGTAAGTCAGAAAGAGAAAACCGAATTATCGTATGCTAACGCATATATATGGAATTTTAAAAAGCAGTACTGATGAACCTAGTGGCAGGGCAGGAATAAAGAGGCAGACGTAGAGAAAGGACTTGAGGGCATAGCGAGGGGAAGGGGAAGCTGGGATGAAGCGAGAGAGTAGCACTGACATATACGCTACCAAATGTAAGGCTAGTGGGAAGCTGCTGCAATAGCACAGGGAGATCAGCTTGGTGCTTTGCGACAATAGAGGGATGGGATAGGGAGGGTGGGAGGAAGGTTCAAGAAGGAGGGGATATGGGGATATATGTATACATATAGCTGATTCACTTTGTTGTACAGCAGAAACTAACACAACACTGTAAAGCATTTATACTCCAATAAAGACGTGGGGAAAAAAAAAGACATGACAACAACGACAACAACAGAAGTAGGAATAGGAAAGGAAAAAACAAAACTCATTATTTGCAGATACAGAGAAAATGCACAAAGTATCTAAATTTAAAAAAATAATTAGAACATGGGAAAAATTCAATGTATTAACATATCAATTGAATTTCTCTATACTAACAGCAAACCTTTTTTTTTAAATGATATTCTTTAAATAATATCAGAAAGCATCAAATTCCTGGAGGGAAAAATGAAATGAAAAATACAAGATCTCTACATTGAAAACTTCAAAAGTTTGAGAGAAACTAAATAAATAAATGGGATATACCATATTTATAGATTGTAAGACTCAATACTGTTAATGAATTCACTTCTCCTCAAATGTCTATAGATTCCACAAAAATGTCAATCAAAAGGCCATCTAGTTTCTTTTGAGGAAATTGAAAAGCTGAGTCTACAATTTACATGGCAATTTAAAATACCAAGAACAGTCAAGGCAATTTTAAAGAAGAACAAAGCTAGTGTCTCATACCAAGGATTATAGTAACTATATCATACCAAGACCTAGAAGCAAAACTTGAGAGCAGTCAAGATACTGTGATACTGGTGCAGTAATAGACAAAACAGACTAAAGGAACAGAACAGAATTCATAAACAGACCCACATACAGTGCCACCTGGTTTATGACAAAGGTAACACTATAATGGTGAAAAAATGGTGGTTTCAGGTAACACTATAAAGGGGAGAAAATGGTCTTTTCTATAAGTGATACTGGATCACTGGATACTGATAGCCATTCGGAAGAAAAATGAGTCATGACCTCCTCCACCTTACACCATAAACAATTTCAGATCAAAATGTAAAATAGCAAAACAATAAAGCTTCTATAAAACACAGAGGAATATCTTCAGGACTTTGGCATAGGAAGAGATCAAGACACAAAACATGCTACCCATAAAGAAAAAATTGAAAAACTGGTGTTAAAACTGTCAAAAGACACTATTAAGGGTGAAAATGCAAGCCACAAACTGGCAGAAAATATTTATAATACATTTCTTCAAAAAAAGGACTCGGGAATTCCCTGGCGGCCCAGTGGTTAGGACTCCACGCTTCCACAGCTGGGGGGCCTGGGTTCAATCCCTACTAAGATACTGCAAAGCCGTGCAGCGTGGCCAAAAAAAAGAAAAAAGGGCTCAAATATAGAATATGTAAAGAACATCTACAAATCATTAGGAAAAAAATAATCCAGGAGAAAAATTAGCCAAAAATCTTAACAGGTATCTCAAAATAGAAGACATTCAAATATCCGACCCACAGAAAAAAGATGCACTAGTTATTAAGAGAATGCAAATCAAACCCATAACAAAATACCCTTAATGCCTACGCGAATGATAAAAATGAAGACAGATAATAACAATTGTTGGTAAAGATGCAGCACCTCTGAAACTCTCATACAGTATTGCCATTAGGGGTATAAATTGACACAACCACTTTGGAAAACTTAAAGTATCTAGTAAAGCTAAAAATACATACCAGATGACCCAGCAAGTCTACTTCTAAGGATCCACCTAACAGAAATAGATATTCACACTCATCAAAAGATTTATACAGCTATGTTCACAGCAGCATAATTTGTAATAGCCAAAATCCGAAAACAACCCAAGTGTCCACCAACAGAAGATAAATAAACTGAGGTATATTCTTACAATGAGAATAAGAAAGAACTAACTATATATACAGGAATAAATCTCTCATAACTTTAGCATATGCCAACCCCCCCCAAAAAAGTATATACCATACGATTCCATTAAAAAAAATTCATAGAGAGGGAAAACTACGATATTAAAGTCAGGATAGGAGTAACACTTGCTTGAGGAGAGTTGATGGATAGTGACTCCAAGAGAGTATAAGCGAGGATTCTGGGGTACCATTTCCCAAATCTGTTTCCTGACTTGGATACTTATTACATGGGTGTGGCTGCTTTGTAGGAAAATTCATCAGGTTCTACACTTACGATTTGTGCACTTTTTATTATGTATATCACACATCAACAACAAATTTAACTAGAAAAGAGTTAATGTAATATTCAGATCAGAAAAAATGTACTGCCAGTTAATCTTTTGATTACCTTCAACTCACAGTAACCCTAGAGAAAATTTCCTAAAGCGATAAGGTTTTTAAAACTGAAAATAAATGCGTAGGTACTTCGGTTTAAATTTAATTAATTTTAATTTACTATCTTAAAGAGGAGATACAGATACACATACAGATACATATCCTCTCATATACATCTATAAAACGAAATAAAATTTCTTACATGTATTACAAACATTCTCAACAGAGATGATATCACCACCAAAGGAGCAAAAGTTGGTTACTGAGGGAAGAAAAAATCTATAGAGATATTACAATGGTTTGTGGCTCTCTAAAGCTCAACCCTACCTGCAAAATTCTATTTTTTAGTATTTAATTTCTCCTGTTAGGTAAAAATTAACATAATTTAACCTTCTCTTTAGAGAGTAATTATTAAAAACGTTGAGAAAGAGTGGAACATAGAACATAGAGATATTCAATAAATGTTTGCTTTTATATAGACTGAATGATCGATTTGTAGAATGAGAAAACTATGACCTAGGTAAGTTCTCATATTTTTCCAAAGTCATACAGTGGCAAAACAGGATAAAAACCTGATGTCATGACTCTTAATGTTTCAGGGATACACCTTCAAGTTTATCGGTTCGCTAGCATGACCCTAGACTCACTGTAATATTGTTAAGTATTATCTGAGGAAAAGAATAAGGAAGGGACAGAGGATGATCAATCCCTGATGCCTGGGTGTTTGCCAGATCACCCACAGTATGAAACGGCAGGCATGCTGTCATCTATTACAAGAGGTAAAAGTAAGTGAAACCTAAAAATGATAGCTCCAACCCCAGAAGAGTTGTCCCTGAATCCACAATAAAGTGCAAAATAATGAGAAATAGGCTAAATGTGTGATTCCTTGGCTGATGTTAGCCATACTACCTACGACAGAAAGATAAAGACTGTTTTAGGGTAGATCTTGATGTTGCACCAACCCAGGTTCCACATGGTCCAATACAACATCAGGCTGCTAAGCACAGAACTGTCACAAAAGAGAATGTGTGCTCCACAGCAGATAACTCTTCTTTGACCTCTGTAACTCATCCTCTGTTTACCAAAATGATTCCGGTGGGAAGGGGACAAAATAAGGAAACTACTGAAACCAGAGGATATAGTGTAAAGTTGTCTCATCATCAGAATGGTTAAGTTAGGAGCAGTCTATGGTTTGAAGTCCATGGCATGTTTAGGCTAATGCAGGACCCACAGCTTACTACTGAACAGTCTTGAATGGCTGCAACTAACCCAAACATACAGCAATCTAATCCCAACAAGACTGCTAGACTGGAAGAATGGATAGAAGTAGCTACTAAGTTTGTTTCCTGAGAAGGGGAATTGTGCGGTCCCTCCTCTGCATGCAAAGTGGATCACTCCAGATGAAGTGGCTGATATACTGCATATGCAGGCCATAAAAGACTGGCCTTACAGTGACCAGGATGTTCAACCACTTAATATGCCCCACCCCCAGGTCACGGTGAATACCATGATAAAGGTTTCTCCTTCTACATGGGTCCCCCATGTAACTCTCCTGTTACCAACATAAACTGTTCAGGATGCTGGATCCGATTTGCTGTCTCAAGCTTCCCTTTTCGGGTCTTAGGGATGATAGTAAGAAAACTAAATTAAAAGTAAGCGGAAAAGATAGGCGAGATGGCAAATGACTTGTCCCAACAGAGTGAAAGTTTTTTATGGTTATCAAAAAACTGGATGAATAAAGCAGACATTGATGGGGTTGAAGCAAAACTTTTTAATGAAGCATTATCAGATTGGATGGACTGATGGGACCTGCTAGTGGTCTCCCAGCATTGAGTGCCCCGAACATATCCACCATATTTACTCGAGCTTGGGAGATTTTAAAAAGCCAGGGTACAAAGATGATATTAAGAGTCTGCCACCAATTCGGGAATAAGCAAATTGACTGTGAGGCCAAGATCTTAGCCCAGCCCTCAGCAGCTGGGAACCCAAGGACAAATTCACATAAGTGGGTAAAATGGCCTAGAGGGAGAGAAGAAACCTTTTGACAGGGAAGCCCAATGCACTGAATCCAAAACCTATGTGAGAGACTCTTAAAGGAGCAACAGTTACTCTGCGAAGACATGAGGATGCCACTGTTGACGGTGAAAATTTGTATGCCAAGTGGAGTACTGGAACAGGTATTATGAGAGGTGGTTCTGTCTCCTTCGCCAGAATGTAATACTGAGATAAATATGTTTTATAGTAACACTTTCCCTATTTTAGTACTGTAACAGAAGACACAAATTCACCCTTCAGCCAGGACTAACTGACCGTATCAATTAGGAACTTAAAGAATTGCCCAAACCTGCACAGGTTGCTCTTTGAAGCAATATAGAATACCTGGTGGACAAAAAGAAATTACAGTCTTAATGATATCTTAGAAGTTAAAGCGATTATTAGTGAACTTGAAGGTCACCTTGAGACCCCCAAAACATAATCCAATACCTTCTTTCAGTACGTGACACTGCCCTGCAACTACAAACCCTGAGATGATAAAAATATTAAACTCTACCTTAGCTACTATGAAATTTCTTTAGTCCTTAAAGATGACTAAGATACCAAGCAGGGTTTCGATATTTATTTATTTATGGTCTAAAATGACCGATTAACTACTGAATTCAAATGAACGAGCTTCCACAGGCCAATACAACGGGAAAGACAAGCTTCAATTATTCTTTAAGACAATGGCTACTGGACAAGCCCAGAAGCCTAGAAAGATGGAATTAATGCATGTCAGTTAACTGTTTTGTGGAAGTAACTATTGGATTCCACCATCTTCGAAAATAGCAAAATTAAAAGTAATGTAAAAACAAAACAAAATACCATTTTCATGTATTCAACCGGCAAAAAATTTTTTAATTTAATATCAGAGGTCGGACAAAGTATAGAGAAAAGGATACTTTCCAACACTGTTTTGAGGAGCATAAATTATATAAAAGTGAGAAATAGCATAACAGTTTTGTGTCTTGGATTAGCTATAATACCCAGTTATTCAATCAAACACTAATTTAGATGCAGCTCTGAAGGTATTTTGCAGACGTATTAACCAGATAACTTCAAGTAAAAGGGATTATTCCCCATGAATGAGCCTCATTCAATCAGGTGAAGAGCTGTAAAAGCAAAACTTAGGTTTTCCTGAACATGTGCCCCCTTAAGACTACAATATCAACTCCTGCCTGAGAGCTTCCAGCTTACCAGAGAATGCCCTACAAATTTCAGATTTACCAGCCTCCACACTTGTGTGAGCCAATTCCTTGAAGATCATAATTTTTTTTTTTTTTACTTTTAACCTTTTAATTCCACTAATAAGAATTTACTCTATGGATATACTTAGAAAAGTTATCCAAAATATATGTATAAAAGCAGATCACTGGGCTTCCCTGGTGGCGCAGTGGTTGAGAATCTGCCTGCTAATGCAGGAGACACGGGTTCGAGCCCTGGTCTGGGAAGATCCCACATGCCACGGAGCAGCTGGGCCCGTGAGCCACAGCTGCTGAGCCTGCGCGTCTGGAGCCTGTGCGCCGCAACGGGAGGGGCCGCGATAGTGAAAGGCCCGCGCACCGCGATGAAGAGCGGTCCCCGCACCGCGATGAAGAGTGGCCCCCACTTGCCGCAACTAGAGAAAGCCCTCGCACGAACCGAAGACCCAGCACAGCCAAAAATAAATAAATAAATTAATTAATTAATTAATTAAAAAAAAAAAAAAAAAAAAAAAAAGCAGATCACTGCAATACTTTTCTTAATACCTAAAAAATAAAAACGACAATGTTTTTTTAAAAACACGGGGCAGATTATATATACTGACATGGAGATGTTTAAGATATATTATTTTTAAAAGCAAGATACAGAATAACTTAATTATATACACAAAAAAGAATATAGTTATATTTACTACATTTGTAAACATAGGTAGATAATGTACACTGGTAAATCTATAATTTGATAATTTTTTATAAGTTCAAAAGAAGTTGTTCACAAAATTACCTTTGGGGAGAATGACTTGGTGTTGGGGGGGCTAGATTTTTTACTTTTCATTTTATAGCCTTGTTTTTTTGTTGTTTTTTTTTGTTTTTTTTATTATTTTTTTTTTATGGCTGTGTTGGGTCTTCGTTTCTGTGCGAGGGCTTTCTCTAGTTGTGGCAAGTGGGGGCCCCTCTTCATCGCCGTGCGCGGGTCTCTCACTATCGCGGCCCCTCTTGTTGCGGAGCACAGGCTCCAGACGTGCAGGCTCAGTAATTGTGGCTCACGGGACCAGCTGCTCCGCGGCATGTGGGATCTTCTCAGACCAGGGCTCGAACCCGTATTCCCTGCATTGGCAGGCAGATTCTCAACCACTGCGCCACCAGGGAAGCCCCTATAGCCTTGTTTTTTAAGGGCATGTATCATTTGTATTTTTTAAACAAAATCAACAAAGTTGGACAGAATATGAGCCTTTTCTAATTTTCCTCTTTATATTCTTTATAATTTTAAAACTTCACTTTAAAAGTAATTAAGTCACATGATGTTTAACATGACCAAATATTATGTCTGTAGCTATCAAAAATTGTGGTCAATACCATACCAACATGGGAAAATATTTATGAAAAAATGGAATACAAATTGTACATACAGATGGCCAAACACATGAAAAGAAGCTCAACATCACTAATTATTAGAGAAATGCAAATCAAAACTACAAATCACCTCACACCCGTCAGAATGGCCATCAGCAAAAAATCTACAAACAATAAATGCTGAAGAGGGTGTGGAGAAAAGGGAACAATCTCACACTGTTGGTGGGAATGTAAATTGATACAGCCACTATGGAAAACAATATGGAAGTGCCTTAAAAAACTAAAAATAGAACTACCATATGACCCAGAAGACTGGGCATATACCCAGAGAAATCCATAATTCAAAAAGACACATGGGGCTTCCCTGGTGGTGCAGCTGTTAAGAATCCGCCTGCCGATGCCAGGGACATGGGTTTGATCCCTGGTCCGGGAAGATCCCACATGCAGCAGAGCAACTAAGCCTGTGCACCACAACTACTGAGCCTGTGCTCTAGAGTCCATGAGTCACAACTACTGAGGCTGTGTGCCACACTACTGAAGCCCCGCACACCTAGAGCCCGTGCTCCACAACAAGAGAAGCCACCACAATAAGAAGCCTGTGCACCGCAATGAAGAGTAGCCCCGCTCACCGCAAGTATAGAAAGCTCGTAGGCAGCAACAAAGACCCAACGCAGCCAAAAATAAATAAATAAATTTATTTTAAAAAAGACACGCACTCCAATGTTCATAGCAGCACTATTTACAATAGCCAGGGCATGGAAAACAACCTAAATGTCCATCAACAGAGGAATGGATAATGAAAATGTGGTACATATATACAATGGAATATTATTCAGCCATAAAAGGAACGAAATTGGGTCATCTGTAGAGATGTGGATGGACCTAGAGAGTGTTATACAGTGAAGTAAGTCCAGAAAGAAAAAAACAAATATCGTATATTAACGCATATACGTGGAATCTAGAAAAATGGTATAGATGACCCTATTTGCCAAGCAGAAATAGAAACACAGACATAGAGAACAAATGTATGGATACCAAGCGAGAAACGGGTGGGGTGGAAGGAACTGGGAGATTGGGATTGACACATATACCCTATTGATACTGTGTATAAAATAGACAACTGATGGGAACATACTGTATAGCACAGGGAACTCTACTTAATGCACTGTGGTGACCTAAATGGGAGGGAAATCCAAAAGGGAGGGGATATATGTATATGTATGGTTGATTCACTTTGCTGTGCAGTAGAAGCTAACCCAACATTGTAAAGCAACTATACTCCAATAAAAATTAATTTTTAAAAATTGTACATAAGGTTCAATAACAACTATGTAAAATATTTAAGGGAGAAGTAGAAGGTAATAAACAAAATGAAACAGTTGATTTTTTAATAAACTATGAATAGGAAGTGGGTTTTTTTCTACTCAAAGTTTTAATATTGTGGTACATCTTTTCAGTAAAACCAAATTACTTCATGATCATATAGTCTCTTATTTAAATAATTCATACACAGTATATTTTCTCAGAGTACTGGAAAAAATGACTAATTCAAAATATTCTGTTTGTTAACAATTTTTTTTTAAACTGCTATTGTGATTACCACTAGAGGGAGGGAAAAGTTAGGAGCAGGAAGAGAAAAGGGAGATATTCTGTGTTGCTGGTAATATTTTCTCTTTCCCTGGGTTGGGGCTACGAAGGTATTTATTCTACAACAATTTATGTTTCATTCATTTTTCTGTTTGTTGCATCTCACAGTTTTTAAAAGGGTGATAAAAATTTACCTATTTATAGCCCATCAGATATATCAGAGCAAAATAACTCCTTATAAGACAAAATCCTGAGGACTTCCCTGGCAGTCCAGTGATTAAGACTCTGTGTTTCCACTGCAGGGGGCGCGAGTTCAACCCCTGGTCAGGGAACTAAGATCCCACGTGCCAAGCAGCGTGGCCAAAAGATTAAAAAAAAAAAAGATAAAATCCTGAAAAATACAACCTGATTCCTTAAATATACACTTTTCATTACTTCCTTCATTTTTGTCACCCACAAAAAAAAAAAAAAAAAAACCTTAAGCTTCCCACTTCCTCCCTCACCTGCAAGCAATTAACAAGTCCTGCACATTTATTTTCTGAAATGTCAAATCTGTCCCTTATTTCCATCTTCAAGGCCACTGTCCTAATTTGGATCCCAGCACCGCTTGTCTGTACTAACATAACAGTCTCTCCTAGGTTGTCTTTCACAAACATTTTTTTAATGCAATACACAGAAAGAAATATATTTATCCTCTAATTCAGTACATATATACTTTTATATAAAACTAAAAGCTTCACAAGATAATACTTACCTTATTACTTGCAATGCTCTCTGATCTATCCTATCACATCTTATTTTAACTCATCTTTTTAAACTGTAGTGGTTTCAACCCACTATACTGATTTAGCATCCTCTTAGTGTGCAATAACCACCAGTTTCAAAACCAATGTCCTTTGTAAGTGATCACTTACTCCCCAATTCAAAACATTTCCTTCGGGCTTCCCTGGTGGCGCAGTGGTTGAGAATCTGCCTGCCAATGCAGGGGACACGGGTTCCAGCCCTTGTCTGGGAAGATCCCACATGCCGCGGAGCGACTGGGCCCGTGAGCCACAATTACTGAGCCTGCGCGTCTGGAGCCTGTGGTCCGCAACAAGAGAGGCCGCGATAGTGAGAGGCCTGCGCACCGCGATGAAGAGTGGCCCCCGCTCTCCGCAACTGGAGAAAGCCCTCACACAGAAACGAAGACCCAACACAGCCATAAATAAATAAATAAATAAAATATTTTTAAAAAATACTTTAAAAAAAAACAAAACATTTCCTTCAATGAATGCTGCCTAAATTGTAATCTGCCACTTCTCTAAAAAATATATGATATAACTTACCTGCTTAAAAACATTCACCAGCTTCCCATCATGTCCTAGATAATAAAATACCACCTCCTTAAAGAGGCATAAAACCTTCGTTATCTAACCACTCCCTTATTTGAAAATCACTCCCACTTCTTTTCTTGCTCATACACCATTCTGCCCAAGATACTCATAGTCTAGCTTTTGTGAAAGCAGTTTTTCTTTGCCCAGAAATACTTACCCATTCCATCTCCTATCTTTCCTTCCAAGCTCAGTTCAGGTACCCCGTCTTCTATGAAGCCCTCCCTCCTCCATTCTCCCATGCCTACCTTCTGCTACAAGGAATGCTGCTGAAAAGTAGCATTATGCCAATACAAAAAAATACATGTCAAAATTACTGAATTTTAGGAGCTTACAATTCTTTCATAACAACTTTCCACTTACAAATGGTGGGGGGAGAACCTGGGGGAAGCTGGAGTACTAAAACATACTATGTATAATTTTATGTATTTCATTTAATTCTCCTGATACTCTACTCTTAGTAGTAAAGTAGTAAAATTAGTACTAGTAGTAAAGTGACTATGACTACTATAGTAGTTAAATTCTACTATTTTCTACTATGCTACTATTTTCCAAGGTAGAGAGTAAGTCCTTTTTATAGAGGCTTTTAAATTTGCCAAAGGTGACAAAAGGCTGGAATCAGGATTCAAAAACCATCCTCTTTCCACTACACTATGCTGAGGCCCCAAAGAGAGGTGAAGTGGTTTGCTAAGTCCGAGTCACACAGCTATCAATACCTGAAAATAAACTAGTACAGTAGGCTCCTGACTTTTTGGTCACATGTTATCAACATATATGGGAACCTATCAAACAATACATCTCTCTTAGCCATAGTCAAGTAGTCTTAGGTCCTACCACCCACTCAAATACTTTACTATTAGATAGTAACTATCTTAAAAGAAAGCTGAAGTGAATCCCGTTTCCAAAATAATGTCACATGTAGAAAAGTAATGCAAATTTATGTTTAAGGAACTTAAAGCAAAATCTTTCTATGAGCCAAAGATTTAATTTTTAAGAAATTACTAACTTCACACAGAAATGGCTTCCCTGTCTTAATCATAATATACAAACATAAACTTTTCTCAAAGAGCAATAATTCATAAGATGAGTTCTCATCCCAGATCTGCCATTACAAACTCCAAGCTCACTTTCGTTTAACTATAAAATACATATTAACAGTCTACATCTATCTCACAGGGTCGTTGGGAGAATGTATGTGAAAGTGCTTTCTTTATAAATAGTAAAATATTATTAAATAAAAAACAATGTGACTGGTATTGTTTTAGAACTACTCTGCCTATTCTAAGATACTACACTCCACAAAGCTCACCACTCCTTTTATATTGTATTCTTTTAATTTTGTACAGATAGGGAAAAAATAATTAAACTTTTTAAGACTCTATCTAAAATGAGATATATTATTCCCTGTGTCCATAAGTTGTGAGCAAAGACTGGGCCCTCTATTATTCTGAATGCATTGAAGTCTTTTTTTGTTTACTTCTGGATTTTCCAACATGCTCTCAATAGTTCAGCTGTCAAGAGTAAGTGCCAGGTAAAATAAGTATTACTAGAGTAAGCGTCTAAGGTATGTTTAAAGCATTTTATATCACATAAGAATTTTAGAAAAAATCTTTTTAAAATATGGGCTGTATTACTGATACCTGTTTTAATCTGTTGACTATTATGTTAGGTATGATTTTTATCTTTATACCTCAAAGGAAATAAAAGCAAATCTCAAAAGAAAATATTCTCATTGATATTTACTAAAGAAATCCTGAAGCATCATAAAAGCAGAGTTTATAATGACCTAGAATGTGGGAGTCAGATCTACCATATTGAGAGATGAATAACCATCAACTCTGCTTAGCAGTTGTTCCAGCTTCTGGATCAATAGCTTTGCTTGCAAATGGAGGGATTATATTTCTAAATAACAATCATTCTAAGGGCAAAAAAACATGGTAGTATTTACCTTCACTTACAAATAAGTATATTAGAAGTTTGGATAATGAGTCCAAAGGTCTTAAAGTCAAAAGCTGCTACATGGGTATCAGATTAAGATTCAATCCCAAGTACAACAATCAAAAAACAGTTTGATGTTAGCATATTTTATCCTTTTTTTTTTTAAAAAACCGATATCCTGGCTTTACTTCACTGAGTTTCACCTGAAAAAAAAAGATAGTACCTATCTAAAATGGTTGTTCGGGGGATTAAATGATTAAAAAAACACCTAATGTACCTCTGGGTAGCTATTCCTGCTGTTCTACAGACAAACACATCAACTGAAATTCCAGTCTTCAAAGCTTCAAACTCTAAAGTCTCTGCTTAAAAAGTAATATGGTTTGCCAGTACCAGAGTTTACCACGAAGTAGCAATGTTTTTAATTAATATCTGTTTAATTTATACTTGACTGCCAGAATATAACTCATTTTAATAAATATAAACATCTTCTATAGTAAACTACAAATAAGTTAATGAATAATAAACTAAAGAAGTCTAGAGTTTCAAATTGGAAGTTTCAATTAAACTAATTTTCCTTAAAGAAAATATATCATACTATTTCTTTTTAATTACACATGAAAATCATTTTGGATTCACTATGTCCTACATACTTGGCTAACAAACATTCCCTTAAATTTTCAAAATTTTTGTCTTAACTTTTTTCCAAAACATATGGGTCCTTCTAATCTGCTCCAAACTCTTCTAGGCAGTAAGAACTGAAACCAACATTCATGAAAGCTGAAGTGTCGAGAACTGTTCTGGGCCCTAGGGCACTGTTCATGTTTTATTCATTTTTGTATAGGTGACTACTTTACCAAAGAATCTGAGATACTGTTAAGTCAATTAACATTGCTGAAACAAATCAGTCAACAAAATAAGGCAGATGATGCGGCTACTTCAAATAAATACTCTTACATTATTGCTCAGATTTGAAACAAACCTAAAATATGCCAGCCTTTAAAATTACTTTGTGTTTGCAAGGGAAAAGGAGGTTCATTTTCGTATATAGTACCTGAAACTCCAAAAGTTAAATACAAATTAGTATTCAAAATAAATTTCATGTATGCTTAATCGTAACTTATTAGAAATAAGCTATAAAAAAATGCATAGGCTCTTAAGGACTTTTTCTCCCGATTTTTGTCTATCTACGAATACAGTGGCTCAGGAAAAAGAAATATTCACAAGCCACTGACCCTTCTAACATCAGATATTGTTAGTTTCACTGACATGACTAAAACATTTTCAGAAGTACCGATACGAATAAAATAACGTGTGCAGGGCTACCGAAGAACCCATGAGGACCACGGTCACTACTCTGGAATCGAGTACTGTCGCCAATCCCAGGACTTGAGAAGGTAAGACGCAGGGTGAGCATCAGTGGGAGCTGACAGGGGAGGGGAGGGAAGGGAAATGAGAAGATCAGAGAAGATTAATTACCACATTATTTGTGAAAGGGGAGGAGATAGTGGCTTGGGCCGATGGGCGAGGACCCCTCGCAAGGGAGTGGAAAAGGTTCTTTTAGCAGTTAGAAGGGACAGGGGAGTGGGAGGATGGGCAACGATCAACAGGAACCTTCCCGAGGTGGAAGGGGTGCGTCACGAACGTAGCCGCCTCGGGAAAAAGAAAATCTGCCCTCAGGACGACCTCAGTAAGCAATGGTGAAGGAAGGGGGAGTGACCTTCCTAGGTGTGACGGAGAAAATACAGGATCACTTCCCAAAGAACGGAGGGAGACGACGTTCCCGTAGGTCCTCCCGGGTCACCGGGGACTAGAAGGGATGGTGAGATCGCCCCGCCCCCCGGCCCCCCAGGGGCCGCGTCAAGGTCGGGTGAGACCCGGGGCTGAGGTGTGGGCGTTACCTGCAGGGTCACCTCCTGAGGGTCCCAGTGCGGCCGCAGGTGTTGCAGGAGGCTCAGGGCCCCCTCCCGGCAGCGCTGCTCCTCCTGATCCTGCACCGTGACGTCCAGCTTGGGGACCTCCGGGGAGCCGGGCGGGACGTGGATGTAATTGGCCATGGCCCAGGCTACGGCAGAGACTACCACAACGACGACGGCGACGGCGACCACGAGAACGGCGGGCGCCGACAGGCTGCTGGATCCTTCCGTCCCGGGGCGCCCTCGCGGGAGGGCTGGGGGCGTTCAGACTGACGGCAGAGCGGTAGGAGAACAGCTGGTGGCGGCACTCTCGCCGACCCAGGTCTGGATAGCGGCTGAACTGACCAGAGACTGCTCACGGGGAATATTCTTCTCGTCTGCGCTCGGCCGCCGGCGGGCGCGGAGCATGCCGGGACTGGCCTGACGCTGGCATCACGCGCGGGGCGGGGCCTCGGCTGCTTTAGGATCAAGGCGGAGTTTCTAGCCGCGAGCACAATGGGCCTAGTGCCTGGAGCTCGGTTCCTCGACCGCTATCGGACAGTGCGGTGCGTGCTGCTAGTCTTTAAAACGTGGCGCTCCCGCTTGGAATGAGCCTGAGCCCTGCCAAGCCCCGAACGAAAGGCACTGAAGCTTTAGCTCACCTGATCGGGATGGTCTTGGGGTCTGGGTTTGAGGTAGGGCTGAGTTTTTCTGGGAAGCGAGGGAAGTGTCCTGAAATAACTCCAGGATCAGCCTCTGAATTTGGCCCGAGTCTGGGCAAGCTGGGTTAACTGCGTCGCCTTGATCTCGGAGCCGCTGTGTACTGAGGACTAACCACATAGTTGGGTTGGCAACTAAATTCCCATCAGCAGTATACGGAGATCATGGTATTTGGGACAGTTAAGATATTTGGGTAAGAAAGCGACTGCACTTCAAGATGTGTTTTTAAGGTCTGATGTTTGATCATACCGAGAGTTATTCAGAGTCGGCAAAAACAGGTTATAGTGTAGGATGAAGATGGAAGGAAAGGAGTTTTGGGCTCAGCCTCTAGATGCCTGTTTCAGCGTATCCCTGAGGGCCTTGAAAGAGCTACCTTCAAACTTTTAGTCTCATTGTCTTATAGCAGCTAATTCCCCTGCTAGGGGAATACTGGAAACTGGGTAATCCACAAGTAATTTATTGGGACCTCCTAATTTTCCCTATGATTTGAGGAAAATGGGTTGAGATTTGACCTCTTAATCTGTCTTGCCTGCAGCATTTGGTAAATGGTGAATACGTTTGTTAGTGGTAAATTAAATCGCTAACTGGACTCAGCTTAATTAACAGTCAAAATGTTTATCTCATTAGCATCAGTTTACATTCTGATTGTTCAGAAAGAACCTACCTACCTTTGTAAATCACAAAATAAATAGCTCACTATCAATAAAGGTAAACTTCATAAATTAAAAAGGAGAAGAGAGTTTTATAGACAGCAAGACAGTGGATTCAACATTTTCCAGACTTAGTCTTTTTTTTTTTTAAATCGTATACTAGGAGAAACTCTAAATTATGCATTCCTTTGAATTTGGGGAGAAATAATCAATATACTAATTTCACATTTCAGGTAGTATCTGTTGTTGTTGGGTTTTTTTGGTTTTTCTTTTTTTGGGAGGCGCCACTCAGGGTGCTGGATCCTAGCTCCCCATCCAACCAGGCCCCCGGCAGTGAAAGCGTGAAGTCCTAACCACTGGATCGCCAGGGAATTCCCTCTATTGTATCTTTGTATAATTTGTATTTTTTATTATTAAACAGTTGGCATTTTAAGAATTTTGAAGCTATGATTTGAATTGTGAAATGATTTAATAGCAAATTACAAAAATTATTTGGGGGATCATACAAGTTTGTAATTTTAATGAAGCATCCATTAATAACTAGAAAGACCTAAAAAAAAAAAAAAAAACCTATTAGGTACCTAAGAATAAAACTAACAAAAGATGTGTAAGACCCTTATGGATGAAATTATATTAATGGAGAAATGAACCATATCCATGAATAAGAAAAGATACTTATTAAAAAGATCTCTTTTCACTGAACAAATCAATAAGTATAGTGCAGTTACAATTAAATCTCAACTGCGTATTTCACACAACTTGTTAAAGTGGCATTAAAATTCACACCAAAACTTAAGGTCGAAGAGAAGCTGCTATAATGGGCAAATAGACCAGTGGAGCATGGTAAAGATTCCAGGAAAAGACCTACACACGTGTGAGATCTTTGAATATGATAAAAGTGGCATTGAAAATTAGTGAGGAAAGGATGGAGAAACTACTGGAATAACTGCTAATTGTATGGGAAAATTTTTTTGATCCCATTGTTACTCAAAAACTGGGTTTGCCTCTTCGTGGGTGTCAAGCCAAAAGACACAATCAAGGCAAAGAGCTGGAGAAGGTAGTATTTATTACTTGCAGCAAGTGAGAACACCAGGGATCTTTCCCAAAGCAATGTCTCCTCGAACAGCAAAATTGGAGAAGTTTTAAGCTAAGGGAACATGCATATTCATGAATATGCTTGAGTTAAGGAGAATTCAGCAAATTATTGGGGTAAAGGTCAACAGAGTCCAAGCTTTAGTCTTGGACTAAAGGGGGGGGGGGCTTAGTTCCTGCAGAACAACTCAAAGATATGTATCAGATTATGTATATCCATTGAGGAGGAACTAGGACTGTTTTATAGCTGAACTGCTGCTGCTTGACTGCTTTTCCACTGTTGCTACATTCTTTTGTTCCCTTAAGATCATTAATTACTGAGACCTGTTCAAGGGCAAGCATTGCAGCCAAGCTTAGATCACAAAATGGCTTAGGCCAAAAATGGCTTCTCTTATGTCAAGAAAGCCATGCCTGGTTTTCTTTCTCTGGGGACCCCCTAGCCTATCTGCTTACAGACTTAATTAAAATTTAAAACTTCTGCTCTGTGAAAAACTTCTCCGTGTTAAGAGAATGCAAATCCAAGACACAGACTGGGAGAAAATATTTGCAACAACAGATATCTGATGAAAGATTTGTATCTGAAATATGCAAATAACTCTGAAAACGTAACAATTGGAAAACAACCCAGTTTAAAAATGGGCAAAGGATCAGAACAGCCACCTCACCCCAAGATGAAATACAGACAGCAAACAAGCATATGGAAACATGTTCAACATCATGTCTTTAGGGAATTGCAACTTAAAACTACGAGATAACACTACACACCTATTAGAATGGCTGAAATCCAAAATACAACAAATGCTGGTGAAGATGTACAGAAACAGGACCTCTCATTCATCACTGGTGGGATGCAAAATGGTACAGCCACTTTGGAAGAGAGTCTGGAAGATTCTTACAAAGCTAAATATAGTCTTACCATGTGATCCATAATCATTCTCCTTGATATTTACCCAAACGAGTTGAAAACGTACATCCACACAAAAAACCTGCACATGAATATTTGTAGAATCTTCATTCATAATTGCCAAAACTTGGAAGCAACCAAGATATTTGTGAATAGGTGAGTAGAATAAAAAAAAACAAAAACAACAACAAAAAAGACTACTGGTACATCTATTCAATGGAATATTATTCAGCAATAATAAGGAATGAGGGATCAATCCACCAAAAAAAAAAGGAAACTTAAATGCATATTGTTAAGTCAAGGCAGCCAATCTGAAAAGGCTATAAAATGATTCCAACTGTATTACATTCTGGAAAAAGCAAAACAGTATTAGACACAGTAAAAAGATCAGTGGTTGCCAAGTGTCCAGCCAGAGGGAAGGAAGGATGAATAGATGGGGCACAGGGAATTTTAGAGCTGTGAAACTACTCTGTATGATACTGTAATGGTGGATAGATGACATGAACTTTACAAAACCCATAGAACTGTACAACACA
Source organism: Balaenoptera acutorostrata (assembly GCF_949987535.1). NCBI lineage: Eukaryota > Metazoa > Chordata > Mammalia > Artiodactyla > Balaenopteridae > Balaenoptera > Balaenoptera acutorostrata. Next base: position 88,462,744 of record NC_080074.1, read on the forward strand.
AAGAGTGAACCCTAATGTAAACTAGAGGCTTTAGTTCATACTTATGTCTTTGACAAGGCAGTAGTTATTTTTAAAATGTGAATGAATGAATGAATGAACAAAAGTGTACAAGAAAATATAGGATCGGTTGGCCTTGTTCTCCTCTTTTCTGTTTTTCTTTTTGCAGACGCCACCCTGCTCTCATCAGCCCCTGGCCCGCCATCTCCTTGAGTCCTAACACCATGCCTTCAATTAAGTTGCAGAGTTCTGATGGAGAGATATTTGAAGTTGATGTTGAAATTGCGAAACAATCTGTGACTATTAAGACCATGTTGGAAGATTTAGGAATGGATGATGAAGGAGCTGATGATCCAGTCCCCTTGCCAAATGTTAATGCAGCAATATTAAAAAAGGTCATTGAGTGGTGCACCCAGTGACAGATGACATCCCTGTTCGGGATCAAGAATTCCTGAAAGTTGACCAAGGAACACTTTTTGAGCTTATATTGGCATCAAACTACTTAGACATCAAAGGTTTGCTTGATGTTACCTGCAAGACTGTTGCCAATATGATCAAGGGGAAAACTCCTGAGGAGTTTCGAAAGACATTCACTATCAAAAATGATTTTACTGAAGAAGAGGAAGCCCAGGTACGCAAAGAGAACCAGTGGTGTGAGGAGAAGTGAAATTTTGTGTCTGATGCTGTAACACTGTAAGGTTGTTCCAAATACTAGTCGCACTGCTTTGTTTATAATTGTTAATATTAGAAAAACGGTCCACAAATGCAGCAGCAAATCAGTTGTATTAGCAGAATGTTGTCCTCATTGCATGTGTAGTTTCAGTACAGATTCCAAACTTATGGCTCCGTTTCTTCTAGTATGATCAAAAGTTCTTTTTTCTTTGCTCTGAATAAAATTGAACTGTGGGTTCTCTATAGAAAGTAGCATTTTGGGCTCTCCCTCTTTTTGTAAAGCAATTTCTGCCTAGTTTATTGTCCAGTTAACTTTAGTTTAGTGACTTTTAAAAGTTAGCATTGTAAGTAAAACAACTTGCAAAAAATTTTCTGAAATAGAATTAACAACGTATTATCTTTATTCATGAGTTGGAAACTGGAAAAAGGCTACTTGAGGTAAATGTTATCAGAGTGGGGTTATCAGAATGTCTTCCAGCTTCCTGGAGTCAGAGTACCACTGGTATTGATTAGCCTGTATGTAGCAGGGCTCCCTTAATTGGATCTGAGGACTTGTTTTTGCATTTTTAATCCTCTCAGCTTTGAATATGTTGGCTGGAGGCTCAGTTACTACTCAGTTTGTGTTTTGGGAGGAAACAGAATTAGACAGTTTGCTGGCTTTTCAATTAAAAAAGACACTTAACCCATGTGGTGTGTCATCTTTTTATAATCAGTAATCCTATGTAGGGAAAACCATAAACACTACTTGCATGTAAAAAATAATTTAACCTTTAATGTTAAAATGTATGGCATAACCCAGAAGGCATCAGTCACGAATGCAAGATACTTTCAATAAAAAGTAAGTTACATAAAAAAAAAAAGAAAAAGAAAATATAGGATCCAGTCTTCATGACTGCAAGTTAAGGAAAGATTTTCCAAAGAAGAATCATAAAGCAAGCACCCTGAAGGAAAAGGACTGACAAATTTGAAAACATTGAAATTTAAAACTTCATGAAATTAATTAAGTCATAAAAAAGATAAAAGGTAATTGTGACATATATGATGAAAAAAGGATTAGTATTCAGAATACCACTAATCAATAAGAAAGCCAAACCACCCAAGAGAAAAATGGGAAAAGAATATTAATTTTTGGAAGAAATCCAAACAGCAAGTAAGCTTACGAAAATAATACTTCTATAACTAATAATCAAGGCAATGCAAATTAAAACAACAACGAGACACCATTTTATATCCATCCATTAGATTGGAAAAATTTTTGAATTCTGACAGTGCCAAGTGTACATTACTGGTGGGAAGATACATTTATTTTAAAAAAAAAACAAAACACTATGGAGAGCAATTTTGCAGTATTTAATCAAGTTGAAGATAGGCATTCTTTACCATCCACCAATTTCAATTCCAGGTATATACAAAAATCCCACATATGCACACGAGGAAGTGTGTACAAGGATGTACACTGCAGTATTAGTCATAAAGGCTTATAACTGTCAACAACCCAGCTGTCCTTCAGTAAGCAAATAATTAGATAGATGATTGATAGATAATACATTGATGGATAAATAGATAAGAATTATCCTACAACAGACTAACGATGGCAGGTGGAATACATCTATCTACTTATACATACATTCAGGAGACAACAGGGGCCCTAAAAGTCAGAAATCAAACAGTAGCTTTGAGGACCCAACAGCAACCGTACCTCTGGTTAGTTTGCAAATAGCTGACTTCTCTGTCTCTTCTCTCTCCACCTGTTTTTGTCTCCATCTCTGCTTCTTGAAATCACACTCACTCTTCAGAGCTTAACCTCCAGCAATCATCTTCACGGAGCTTATCTGGATTTTCCTGATCTAAATTTACTTCTTTTATGCATCTGTTAGAACACCTAAAAACTTCTGCCTTGTGCCACCCACACTGTAGATTTAAATCATGAAGATTGTGCCACATTTAAAAGACTAGTAAAATGTTTATAACTTGCTATATAATAAGCATTTTGTATGAGGGAATAAAAGGATCACTGAATATACATCCAAAGGCTCGGGTCATAAATATTTTAATGACAATGGAATTAACTTTAGTTAGCAGAGTAATAACACAAAGAATTTGCAGAAGAAAATATTATGTGAAACGAGATTATACGGACATGTCTAATAGCTAGATCATCCCCCAAACTGAACACATGTTTAAAATGAAATCACTCTTATATGCCTAACAGAGAATCAGGGTTACTTAATGTCATTGTAGACTGAACTGAAGATTCAGAAATCCAAAACACCTGTGATCCCTGGTGTTCAAGGATGTGCATGCTCCGCTCCACTGCTCCCCCTCGAGAAAGAAAAAGAAAAAGAAAGAGCCTCTAGGTGTTTGGATTTTCAGATGTTAAATAAAAATGAAGCTACACGTGTTCTGCTCTTCACAACTTTAAGAGAGCCTAAGGGAGCTGGCCATCTATAAAGCTACTACAACAAACACATGTATGCTCAGCTATATTAATAAGAGCTAATAAATATTTAACTCTATAAAACATGTCTATCAGTGCTTGTTCTAGCTTGCCTCTTTTTCATGTTCCTAGAATCAGATTATAACTCTATTTCATACAATAGACTAATTCCTTAATAGCAAGAATTCTATCATTTTTCTCTTAATAGCCCCCATGGTCTCAAGACAGTATCTTGCATATTGTAAATTACAATTGTGGATTTAGTAGAACAGAGAAATATTTCAAATGATTCCTAATTATAAGAATCTAAAATATGTAAGGGGAAAAAATGTTTTTAAAGATATATGGGTAATGAGAGGGAATACACCTTACCAAATATTGAATCATATTATAAAGGCATAAGTTGAGAGGCTGGCACAGAAATAAACAGATCCCAAAAAAGAAAAATCCATGTATAAATGGGTATTTTATACGTAATAAAGATTAATAGTTTAAATTAGTGAGGAAAAGCAGATTAATTAAAAAATAATATTGAAATCATATTTTTCACAGTATTTGTTAAAATTGATTTAGCAGTTTTTATTATTGTTATTTATTTTTTTCCTATCTTTTTTGGTGTTCTTTTTTTTTTTTTTTTTTTGGCCATGCAGTGCAGCGGCTTGCAGGATTTTAGTTCCCTGACCAGGGATTGAACCCGGGCCCTCAGCAGTGAAAGCATGGAGTCCTAACCACTGGACAGCCAGGGAATTCCTTATTATTGTTATTTAAGTGGTATTAATTAAAAGTTCACAAGTGCTGATCAATATTTCATCTTAATTCTATATAAATCAGTGGCAAAAAACATCATTTTAAAAATGAAGAAACAGGGAATTCCCCGGTGGTCCAGTGTTTCACTGCCATGGGTCCAGGTTCAATCCCTGGTCAGGGAACTAATATCTCACAAGCCATGTGACATGGCCAAAAAAAAAAAAAAAATCCTGTGTTTTTTTTAAATCCATTTTTCCAGGACTTAGCTGATGATTGTCATTTAATAGGCACTTAATAATTATTTGTTGACTAATAAAATGGGTGACAGGCTAAATATGTTCTGCATTATACTTTAAAGCAATTTTTTCAGACTCCTAATGTATACTTAATCACTCTATATTGTTTTACTACCATTCCAACTTTCTCCCAAATGTACCCAATAGCTTAAACACCAATTCACAAGTTAAACATTTAATATCTTTATTCTCATTCCTATTCGGTCCTCCATAAGAAGTGTTTGAAACTGTATTTTGATAGTTGGAAGTAAGGATTTCAGAGCAACTGTGTATGCACACAAACTACAAAGGGCTAATGCCTACTACTTGTGTGCCTACAGCCCATGAAAAATACACAACAATAAGGGCCACTTTCTCCAACTTCAGATTCTATTCTACCTTGTTCCAAAGGATGAAACTTTACTTTCTAGCTCATTAAAGCATATTATACAGAGACCGGAGAGATAATGAAGGGGATGAAAAGAATTTGAGTTTTGTAAGTAGACAATCCTGCTGTAGAATTTGAGCAATTTATGTAATTTCCTTTAACCTCAGTTTCCCCATCTGCAGAATAGTGATAATAACAGGGCTGCGGAGAAGATTTAATAGATGATTATCAAATCTTCAGGATAATGCCTGGTCCTAGTAAGGGCTCAAATATTATTATTAAGTTTTCATCTGAATTAAATGAAATGGTGCATAATAATTAACTATTATTAAATGAGATGGTGCTATTATTATTAGATAATAAAAGGTAAAAGTCTTTCTCAACTTCGTCCAGGGGTATTGTTCCAATGCTTAAACCTTAGTTCAGCAAAGGGATTTCAAAATCTAGAACTAGGTTATGGTTTGGGGGTCTGCGTAACAAAGGAAGCTTCTCTCTTCTTTCCTTGGGAGAGGTGTATCAGAGACTAGAGGAGAATATTCTGGGGGAAGGGTAAGGAGAATATCAAGGACCTACTTTCTCTGGCCTTTTGTGATCCACTAGGTCAGCTCATGTTACTCTCCTTTTCTTCCCTTTGTATATTTTAAAGCTGCTCTGAGTAACACGACCCGGAAAGAGAGCACAATAGCAGGGAATGAGGAATGAGGCAGTAACTGGCAGCTCAGTGATAATGTCTGCAAGGTACCTAAAACCAGAGCAGATGCGAGGAGACAGGCCATTATTTTGGAGGATTGATTGATAATGAAAACTCTGAAGATTGCTAAAGAGTTAAATGAAATACTAGTTTTTCAAGGAAGATGGGCAGAATGTCACCCTATTAATCATAAACTGGTGAGATAAACCAGGATTACCTAGGTAACTACTATATACTGTAACAGATAATTAAGCCATCCAATAGTAACCATCCAGAAGAGGTTTAAGTACAGTAGGGCAAAATTCTGATGGTTTAAAGAGAACAAAGCCTACTGTACTAATTAATTAACTTTTATGATGGTGTCAGGCCATTAGCGATAATGAGAAAACATCGGATTTCATGTGTTTGGACTTTGGTGACATGTGATTCTTTCTTCTTGTCAACACGTTAGGACCATATGGCCTAGGATCCAGTATTATAAATTAGAAAGAAAACTGACTGAATATCTTATCCAAATGGTTAAAAGTACCATGGATGCCGAAATGTGCCAGATGGGTTTACTTAAGGATCAGTTCTAGGGTTTTTTAATATACTTATATGTGACAAGTATGAGACATTGTAGAAAACCAGCAGGAGTTTCTACCCACTCCAACACCCTTGAGTCAGTGCTCAGCGATAATAATAGCCCAACCAAGGTACACATTCTTGACCCAAGACCATATGTCTGAAACAAATATGTAAGAGGTGGCTAATACACAGACCTTCATATGGAAAAAATAAAAAGTTGGGTTGAGGAGAAAAGAGGAAGAGGCAGAGTGGTAAAAAAAAAAAGTTCAAATAATGTAAAGTGTTCTAATTAGCCATGAAAAGAATACAAAACTTATGTATTTCTATAGATACAAATTATCCTTTTAATATTAATTGTATCTTGATCACAAAATAATAAATGTTAAAACAGGACACATGCCGGAATTCCCTGGCAGCACAGTCAAAAAAAAAAAAAAAGAAATTAAAGAAATAGAAAAAAATTAAAACAAAACAACAGGACACATGACAAATCATACAAAAGCAAAATTATTAACCTGATGTTAAAAAGAAGAGCACAACATTAAGAGGCAAATGAATATTCCTTTTCTTTTAGAAATTTTCAAGGGTGATAGAAATGCTCTGTTTTTTTAATAAATTTATTTATTTATTTACTTATTTTTGGCTGTGTTGTGTCTTCGTTGCTGCGTGCGGGCTTTCTCTAGTTGCAGCAAGCGGGGGCTACTCTTCGTTGTGGTGCACGGACTTCTCATTGCGGTGGCTTCTCTTTGTTGCGGAGCACGGGCTCTAGGAGCACGGGCTTCAGTAGTTGTAGCACGCAGGCTCAGTAGTTGTGGCTTGTGGACCTAGTTGCTCCATGGCATGTGGGATCTTCCCGGACCAGGTCTCAAACCTGTGTCCCCTGCATTGGCAGGCGAATTCCTAACCACTGCGCCACCAGGGAAGATCAAATGAATATTCTTCTAAATAAAAACTAAGGCAAAAAGGAAATTAAAAATACAGTAAAAATATTTGGTAAATAATTGATATGAAAACAGTATCACAAGATAGGCCTCTGCTAAATCAGAACTCACACTTGTAGGTTAATTTATGATTTTGTGTTTATCATCAAAATTAAAAAAGACAAAATAAGCTCTGTATTTTTCATTGAAAAAAAATACCCCAAGGAGGGGAAAGGGGGTAGTGGGCACAAACCCCATAAAATTAATCTCTCTTTCAGCTTAGCCAAGGCTATCTTAGCTGTAATAGAATATGCAAACATAAATGGGATTCTTATGTACTGCCAATAACTAATTTGGGAGAAAAAAATTGTTTTAATTGTATTGGCAATTGCAGCCAAAAGAATAAATTACCCAGGAATAGAGATGTGTAGAATGTTTCTCCTATAGTACACACTCATTTTTTTAAACTATAAAATATTAACATGTATAAAGAAAAATCCTGTATTTTTTTTTTTAACTCAGCAATAATTATCAATAACATTAGCTCCAGATGATTTGGTTAAAAGTAATTTAATCACCATAGCAAATGAGGAATTCCCTGGTGGTCCAGTAGTTAGGACTCGGTGCTTTCACTACTGAGGGCCAGGGTTCAATCCCTGGTCGGGGAACTAAGATCCCACAAGCCAAGCAACCAGGAAAAAAACCCAAAAAACTGCAAGTGAGCAAAATGACAAAGTGGTCAAAACATATTTCCAGTAATTTTAAATTTCACACACATGACGCCCTGTTTAGCAATTTCTTCATACATCGTTTAAAATTTTTGTCTGTTTCAGAATTTTTTCAGATTACTTTTGCTTTTCTTCACAAGTATTTACAGCTGCTCTGAGCTATTTAAAATAGTGAAGTTTGAAAGTAATCTAAATATTCAAAACTAGATGATTTGTGATACGCCTGTGTAGCATAAATTTATGCAATCAATAAATTAAAATGTGGTTCCGAAGTTGTATGTTTTGAAATGAAAACAAAATAAAATGTATATAATGTCTTTTCAATTTAAACCATTGTGTGTGTGCGTCTTTGTGGGAGCAGAAAAGGAATTAGGAAGATAGATGCCATTGCCTTAACAGAGGTCATGATTGCTTTTTCTTTCTTTCCCTGTCTTTCTTTCTTTCTTCCTTCCTTCCTTCCTTCCTTCCTTCCTTCCTTTCTTTCTTTCTTTCTTTCTTTCTTTCTTTCTTTCCTTCTTTCCTTCTTTCAAAATATTTATTTATTTATTTGGCCATGCTGGGTCTTAGTTGTGGCATGTGGGATCTTTTAGTTCCCCACATCTTTACCAACACTTTTCTTTTTATAATGGCCATACTAACAAGTGTAAGATGATATCTCATTGTAGTTTTGATGGCATTTCCTTGATGATTAGTGATGCTGAACATATTTTTATATACCCATTGGCCATTTGTATGTCCTCTTTAAAGAAATATCTATGTATTAAGTCCTTAACCCATTTTTAAGTTGGATTATTTGGATTTTTGCTATTGAGCTATAGGAGTTTCTTCTCTATTTTAGATATTATTTCTTTTTCAGATATATGGTTTGCAAATATTTTCTCTCAGTCCATAGGTTGTGTTTCACTCTGTTGATTGTTTGCTGCACAGAAGCTTTTTAGTTTGATATACTCCCATTAGTCTATTTTTCCTTTCATTGTCTGTGCTTTGGTGCCATATGCAAGAAATCATTGCCAAGACCAATGTTATGAAGTTTTTCCCCTAAGTTTTCTTCCAGGAATTTTACTTAGTTTCAGGTCTTATGCGTAAGTCTTTAATCCATTTTGTGTTGATCTTTGTGTTGGTGTAAGAGACCAGTTGCATTTTTTTGCATGTGGATATTCAGTTTTCCAATCATCATTTTTTGAAAAGACTATCCTTTCCCCATTGTATACAATACGTCTTGGCACCCCTGTCAAAGATCATTTCAATGTATATGTATGGGTTTATTTCTGGGTTCTCTATTCTATTCAATTGGTCTATATGCCTGTGTTTACACCAGTACCATGCTGTTTTGATTACTGTAGCTTTGTAATATGTTTTGAAATCAGGAAGTGTGGGGTCTCCAGCTTTATTCTTCTTTATCAAGATTGTTTTGGCAATATAGAGTCCTTTATGGTTCCATGTGAATTTTGATTTTTTTTCAATTTTACTAAATAAATTGAATTTTTGAGTCTAAAAAGAAGGACTATTTGGGTCTCTCTAAATGAAAGAAACAAAATATAATTACAGCACATGCTGTTTTGTGTAATTTTCTCACCTCACTAAACCTGTGGCAAAGATTTTTAAAATTAATTTCTATTGAAATATAATAGACAAATAAAATTGTAAAATATTTTAAGGGTACAACATGATGATTTGATACAGCCATTGACATTTTGATAAGGACTACACTGAATCTGTAGCTTGCTTTGGGTAGTATGGACATTTTAACAGTACTCATTCTTCCAATCCATGAACACAGGATGTCTTTTGATTTATTTGTGTCTAATTTGTTTCAGCAGTGTGTCATAATTCATTGAATCATTCTATTTTGGTAGATATTTTGTTTTTCCCAATTGTCCTCTATTATAATTAACATTTTGAGTAACATCTTTGTGCATGTATCTTTACTTTCATTTCTGATTATTTCCTTATGATAGATTCAAAAAATAAGATGACTGTTCCAAAGGCTATAGCTACGTTTAAGATTTGATTCATGATGTCATATTGCTTTCCCAAAAGTCTTTTTCAAACTAACTTTCTATAAGCCAAGTGCATGCCCATCTGCCCTTATTGTTTAAGCCATGGAGATCTGGGGGACTGTATGTTAGCTGCAGTAAAACCCAGTGTATCCTGAATGTTACTTATGACTTTAAAAGGTTTAGATTACAGCACCAAAATGATTAAGGTTTGGGAAGATTTTATAAGTTTTTTGAAACTTCACAGCATAAGATAAAATCTAAATTGAATCAAAAGCTTTGTATTGGGGAACTAGCAGAAATTTTATAATGACTTCAAATGTCTATTGGGAACTCTGAAATGGAAAGTCAAGAGACATTTTGTGAAGCAGATGAAATGAAATTGGTTATGTCAAATAATATCACTGAGTGTTAAATTCTGCCAAGTAACTGGTAGGGAGAATTTACATGAGAAATGTTCCTTTGAATCCCATTTGAAATTCTAGAGCCTGAAGTAAAGATGATTCTGACCATTTTGGTATAGGTAATATAACTTAGTTGTTAATAATAGGTCCTTTACTAAAATTCTTAAAACCCAAAGTCTCTAAAAACCAAATAAATAAATAAATAAATAAATAAATATTTTTTACATTTGGCCCAAACTAGTTGGGTACCAAATTCAGACCTGAAGTGAAATCAAACTATGTAGAGTCCTCATTTGTTCCACTCCACATGAATTAACAAGTTTAAGTCAGATATATTCATTTCTTTGTTTATGGGGAGGTTCCCAGACTCTGCTGAAAATGTTATACAAATTTTGGTAAATGCTCTCATTTACTTTTGTAAAATCTGAAGAATTCTGAATTCTGAAACATATCAAACCTCATGGTTTTCTGGTAAGGGATTACATACTTGTAATCGTTAAGATTTTTTTATAATGTGTACTGTGTGCCAGATTATTCTAAGGGTTGTATTTATTTTACCTTAATTTATCTTACAAAACTTATGAGAAAGATATAGTGGTTATTTCCATTTTACAGATGAGAAAACTGACATACACAAAGGTGAAGTAACTTACAAGGGGTGGAGCCTAAATTCATATCATGGCTCCAATCAGACAGCTGGACTAGCTCAGCTGGCTTTTGAATCAGAGTACAAGGCTAACTTTGCAGTAAAATGAGGCTAGTTTAATGACCACTCACACTCAGTTTTCTCATTGTAAAATGAGAATAATATGATTAGCTAGCTTACCTGATTACTATCCAGATTAAATAAAACAAGTAAATCACTTAACACAGCGGCACATAGTACCTACTCAATATATGTGTGCTGTTGTTATAAATGTTGGTCACTTTAAGTCAACCTGAAGTGTCAGTCTCAATGGGGACCTTGAAATACTTAGAAGCAACTTAGAATTTGCATCAATAAAAAAGTAAAATATCTGTTTGGACTACCTAGGAAGACACCTTAAAAAAATATGAAATCAAATGAAATCCAAATGAAACCAAAAGTTTTGCTTGTGCTATGGTTTGACCTGTAGAACAGTATTTAACACAGAGTGCATAATCAATAAATATTTCTTGAATGAACAGGGTTGTAAAGTTATAAAGAGGCAGCCACATGCTTCAAATTGTGAAATGATGATATATGATGGTAGATAATAAAAATGTTAATGGGTTCATTGGCTTCCTATAAACAAACAGTAGAGTCCACAGTCTATATTTCATTAGAGTTGTGCTGAAGATCCTGCCATACTTGTCTGGCAAGACATCTAACAAAGAATAAAAGAACAGAGTTTGCTTTCCATTTCAGTCCCTCAGGCTACAAACTGGCCAAGACGGGGGAAGAGGGGCACTTGGGTGAGCAGAAGTGGGTCAAATGAGGCTGAATTTTAAATAATTGAATATGATTGGAAAGCTCTGGGGTCTGCCTGGGATGTCCTTAAGAGATGAGGCAGGGGGATTTGATATGAGTTCAAGTCATTTAGAAAAATATAAGCTTTATGTTTATACTATATTGAGGGGAAACTAAAACTAGTTATATATATTTTTCTGACAAAAGGGCTTTGAAAAACTTTGAGCCTGTAAAGAGTTTAAGAACCCATAAGATACTTCAGAAGAAAATAATTTATAATATATATGAATCACCTGGTAGTAACATTAGTAACAAATACATAGTGTACCAGAACTGTTACATTATTTGTTTCACTTAATTTTATCATGCTAGAAATACCACTTGTGAATTATGATTAATGATTTATAATAAAAACAGTAGAGCTTTCTCTCCCCGAGAGCAACTCACCCACCAAGGCCACATCGATCACTTAATCACTGCTGGGTGATTTAGTGGGAGCAAATAAATAGCCTGTTTTGGAAAAAAAAAAGCCAAAAACAGCAGAACACTCGAAGTATGTCCCTCCAGTTTGTGCCTGAAAAAAGCTCCTACTTATACTTCAAGACCAGTACAGATCAACAAAATGAAAAGGCAACTTACGGAATGGGAGAAAATATTTGCAAACCAAATATCTGACAAGTGATTACTATTCAAAATATGTAAGGAACTCATACAACTTAATAGCAAAACAAGAAATAATCTGGTTTTAAAATGGGCAAAGGACCTGAATAGACATTTTTCCAAAGAAGACATACACATGGTCAACAGTACAAGAAAAGGTACTCAGCATCATGAATCACCCAGGAAAATGCAAATCAAAACCACAATGAGGGGCTTCCCTGGTGGCGCAGAGGTTAAGAATCTGCCTGCCAATGCAGGGGACATGGGTTCGAGACCTGGTCCAGGAAGATCCCACATGCCGCAGAGCAAGTAAGCCCATGCGCTACAACTACTGAGCCCGTTCGCCACAACTACTGAAGACCGCGTGCCTAGAGCCCGTGCTCCACAACAATAGAAACCACCACAATGAGAAGCCCGCACACCGCAAAGAAGAGTAGCCCCTGCACAGCAACGAAGAACCAATGCAGCAAAAAAATAAATAAATAAATTTTATTAAAAAAAAAACACACACACACTGAGCTATCACCTCACACCTGTTAGAGTCACTATTATCAAAAAGACAAGTGACAAATAAGTGCTAGTGAGTGTGTGGAGAAAAGGGAACACTTGTGCCCTGGTGGCGGAAATGTAAATTGGTGCAGCTACTATGGAAAACAGTATGGAGGGGGGGTCTCAAAAATTAAAAATAGTACTACCATATGATCCAGCAATGCCACTTCTGGGTATTTATCTGAACAAAATGAAAACACTAACTCAAAAAGAGATATGCATCCCCATGTTTATTGCAGCATTACTTACAGTAACCAAGATATGGAAATAATCTAAGTGCCCATTGATGGATGCATGGGTAAAGAAAATTTGGTGTGTGTGTGTATATATATATATATATATATATATACACACACACACACACACACACACATTTATATATCATATACCATAAAAAAAGAAACAAATCATGTCATTTGCTACAACATGAATGAGGCCAGAGGGCATTATGCTAAGTGAAATAAGTCAAAGACAAATATTGTATGACCTCACTTAAATGTGGAATCTAAAAAAAACCAAACTCATAGAAACAGAGCAGATTGGTTGTGGGGGGTTGGTGAGAGAAAGGACTGAGTGAAGATAGTCAAAGAGTACAAGCTTCCAGTTATAAGTTCTAGGGATCTAATGTACAGCATGGTGCGTATAGTGAATGGTACTGTACTGTATACTTGAAAGTTGCTGAAAGTGAAACCTAATAATTCATATCACACACACAAAAATGGTAACTGTGTGAGGTGATGGTTGGGTTAATTAACTTCATTTCACAATATGTACTTACTTCAAATCATCATATTGTACATCTTAAACTTACATAGTGTTATATGTCAATTATATCTCAATAAAGCTAAAAACAGAAAAGAAACAATTGTTTTGGAACTAGATAGAGATGGGGGTTGTGCATTTACACATTACATTACATTACATTGTGAATGTACTGAATGCCACTGAACTGTTCAGTTTTAAAGGGTTAATTTTATGTTATGTCAATTTCATGTCAATAAAAAAAAGAAAGAAAAAGACCAGTAAAAATGTTACCTTTGGTAAAGTTATAACTAATATGCCTTCATATCATATTGTATTACAATTATCTGTTTATGTTTCTACTTCCCTAACTGGATTATGTTCTTAAGGAGAGGAACTGCATTTTATTTGTTTTGTATTCCTTACCTAGCCCCCTGCCTCAAATAGTAGGCATTTAAGAAATGACTGAGGTAATTACTGAATTGAGTAAGTCACATGTATTTCTCATCATTGAAAAGTTGAAGTTAAATTTTGGATAACTAGCACATTTTGGGAAAGTCATTGATGTTTGTGATCATGAAGTGCTGAATGTGCTAGGTTATTAAGACCTTTTTTCATAAGATTACAGATTTACCTAACAGAGCTGATAATTGACTTTATCACTCACCAAATTGCTGACACTAACACAGCTGCTAAAATTATAAAAAACTTCTAAATTGTGTTGGCTTTTTAAAGATTGCTCTGTTTACTTCAGGCTGTGACGAACTTATTACTAAGTCAACGAACAGTTCTAAGAGATCTTAATTTCCCAGTAACGTGAGAGTGAGCTCGATGGTGGAATATGACCTAAGGCTTGCAATTCTACACGAGTGTTTAACTTCTTCAAGTAACTCATTAACTATTTGCCTTGCAAATAGAAAGGGCATGATGATTCTGAAAGAACTAAGCAGAATAATAAACGTTTCTGGAAATGGGAAATCCTTCACAATTTTACACTGTTATAGTGCTACACAGCTTGAGTTGTCTTTCATTCACTGAGATATTCCCTCAAATTTTTCACTGTGTGTGTAACTATCCCTGCTTCAAATGTGGTGCAGTTAGGGTTGCAATGGCTTCATCTGAACTTTGTTTTGTGACTCATTTCTCATAACAAGGAACTTTCAACTTGGCACATACTCAAATATGTGCACGGAAATAATTCTTCAAAGAAATAAACATGGTGACACAGTGATGAATTTAAAAGACATTCTATTAAAAAAGCTAATTTAATATTGTTTTGTGCAGATTCTTATATATGGTTGTATATCTTTTAGATTCTAACTAAAAGTGACATTGGTATTAATATGGCTATTATCTCAGTTTTACAAGTCTGGCTAAAGGTATCTTCATATCTGTTGACTTGGGTAACGTGTCTAATGTAAATATAAAATTTTCTCAAATAAAGGAGAAATATTTTCGAAGTAGTACTACGTGAAAACCAAGCTTAGCAACAATCTAGACATTTATTCCTGTCTTGTCCATCTTTTGTTTTTCTGTCAAAAAAAACCAAAAAAAACCCCCTGAATTAATTATTTTACAATTTAAGAGTACTTAAACTGAGCTGCAATTAAAGGATTTTCTTTCTTTTTGGTACATAACTGTGTTTTCCACACATAGATGAGTATCTTGAACAAGGAAAGTAATAGTTCCACTGAACTGAGTGCAAATCAGACTTTTATAGGATTGTTATTAATTTATAATGCCATTAAAATAAAGACAAAAGAATAATACTCTTTTAATGAGTATGTGGATAAACATAACCAGAACAGCTAGGCTGATTATATCTGTGCTCCCTGGGAGCTAAAGTAATAACGGTAGTTACTAACATAGAACTAACATTTATTGACCATTACTCCATGCCAACCAGTGGTCTGTACACTTTGTGAATATCATTAACCTTCACAAACACTATGAAAGAGAACCATGATGAGACATGGGTTCTTAGGGGAACAGGTGTAGGACAAGAAAGGGAATAAAGTTTTGGACAGAGAGGTTAGTCATAAACTTAGCAGGAGAGCTCAGTTTTAGGTGGACTAGGTTTCAATTCTGTTTCTGTGCATCTGTCCTAGTGAAATGTTCAATAATAAAGAAGCAGTGGGGCTTCCATGGTGGCGTAGTGGTTAGGAATCTGCCTGCCAATGCAGGGGACACGGGTTCGAGCCCTGGTCTGGGAAGATCCCACATGCCACGGAGCAACTAAGCCCGTGAGCCACAACTACTGAGCCTGCGCGTCTGGAGCCTGTGCTCTGCAACGGGAGAGACCGCGGCAGTGAGAGGCCTGCGCACCGTGATGAAGAGTGGCCCCCGCTCGCCGCAACTGGAGAAAGCCCTCGCACAGAAACGAAGACCCAACACAGCCAAAAATAAATAAATAAATAAATAAATAAATAAATAAATTTATTAAAAAAAAGAAAGAAGGAAGCAGTGAGAACCAATATATTCATCATAGTGGTTTTTAAATAGTAGGAAAATAGAAATAATATCAATCCAACTGTAGAATAATGATGCATTAACCGCAGTATATTCATTGGATAGAACCTTATGCTGTCATCAAAAAGGTGTTTCAAATAATGTGTACCAGTATGGAAAAATGTTTGTTGATAAAGGGAAACACTCTCAAAGAAATACAGTTCAAGTAGCCAAATATTTTTTAAGGAATTCTAATAATTTACTTGGCTCTCCTCTAAAATTGTTAATAACTTCCCTTTGATACACCCCAGTAACACTTCCTCTATCTCTTTTTCTCTCCTTTTCAATTTTCTGTAAACCCATATTACTCTGGAGCCTCTTATTTACAAGCCACACTCCAATATGCTTCCCCTTTTCTCAACTGTTTTGCGTTTCTGTTCATGCCTCTTTGTCACCTTTTTTTTTTTGTTTTTTTTGTTTTTGGCTGCATTGGGTCTTGTTGCTGCTTGCGGGCTTTCTCTAGTTGCGGCGAGTGGGGGCTACACTTCGTTGCGGTGTGCAGCCTTCTCATTGCGGTGGCTTCTCTTGTTGCGGAGCACAGGCTCTAGGTGAGTGGGCTTCAGTAGCTGTGGCACAAGGGCTCAGTAGTTGTGACTTGCGGGCTCTAGAGCGCAGGCTCAGCGGTTGTGGTGCACGGGCTTAGTTGCTCTGCAGCATGTGGGATCTTCCCAGACCAGGGCTTGAACCCGTGTCCCCTGCATTGGCAGGCATATTCCCAACCGCTGCACCACCAGGGAAGTCCCTGTCACTTATTTTAAAATTACCCTACATCAATTAGCTTTTCTCTTCTTCCCACCCCTTACTAATCTTGAACTGTGCATCTCAAAAGTCCATCAATCCAGCCTGGCAGAGTGACCTTTTCTCTGGAGGAAAAGAAGGGGGGCTAGGACAAAACAAAACAAAACAAAACAAAAACAAAGTCAGCATTTTCTTTTTTAGCAGAGGGAGTGTCATTTCCACATTAAGAATTTTTTTTATCCTGTTCAATTACGAACATGCTAACAGAATTTAAGATATCAAATATTGAAACTTGTTATCAAGTTCCAAATATTGAAACTTGGTATTCAAGTATGATTATCAAACTGTTTTTTTTTTTTGTTTAAATGTATCAACTGATAAATACTTGCACCAGAAATCCATCGTATAAGCCTTTATCAACATTGGGTATTTTACTTCTTTGTCTCTTTTTTCATGTGAAACTAAGAAAAATTATTTTAAAATACTGATAAATACAGTTACAAGAATAGTAACATAAATGGAAGAACTAAAATATAAAGCACTAGAAAGTTCTCCCGGCCAGAAGGGCAAGGATTTTGTGGTACAAATGAAAACTTTTATTGAAACTATGTCCTAGGAGCCTGCCAATCCCTTGCCTAGTCACATAAGTATGATTTACATACATCCTAGGTACACTGAGGGGTCAGAGTGCTGAGAAGTAGCCAGTTGTTAATAGGGAATATGTCAAGAGGAAGTAAAACAGAAGTAGGGGCTTAAAAATACTTTAAATTGCTTCCTTGTTTTTGATTTTTTTTTAAATTTCCATTTCTAAACATAATTGATATCACTAGAGCCCTGCTGCTCTCTCTGATTAAATGAGAAAAGATTAATTGCTGCACTTGGCACCACACTAGATACTTCCTGTAATATCCTGTTTTCTGTTAACTACTTAATCAATAATTCAATTAAAACTCAGTAGAATTGTAAGTAGGTGGGATGAAGTCTCATGAGGTCCTGGATTTACTTTAAAATACTTCAGTCATAAAAAGAAAGAAAAGGAGGGTGGACAAAGCCAGGATGGCTAATACTGGTAAGTTTTAAATCTCTGTGTTGCATATATTAGGGTTCATTATACTAGCTGCTCCACCTTTGTGAGTGTCTGTAATTTTTCATAATAAGATTAAAATCAGTAGTTACACTGAAAGCAATTTCAAGCTCTTAGCTTTAAAGAATAAGATTTCACATTCTATCGATGAAGATTTTTTTGATTTATGCAGAATAGCATTGAAAATTTCTTATATCTGAAAATGTTGTAACCATCCAAGGATGAGAAAACAACCACGTATACCATAAATATCAGATTTAAGATATTTTGACATTAACAGTAACACCAATGCATTTCTTATTACAAGTGAAAAATCAAACTGCTCCTTGATTCCAAGATTCTTCACTAGCTCTCTCCCACTTCCCACACTACCCCTCTTCTTGCTCTAGTACCTCTGGAAATTTAGCTCTCAATTATTTTTTTACACCATACCTCTACTTTCTTAGGAAAATCACCTGTGTATAAAATAGTGTTGCTTGTATTTTAAAATTAAAGGAAATTAACTTAGAGCAGTTACAGTGGACAAAGCAAGAGGTATTTAAATCCATACCGCCTGTCCACAGCCACAGATTTCCTCATCCTAAACCCTGACTTAATTCCAACCTTGCTTCCTTATCTGAATAGTTCTGAATAGTTCTCAGTCCTGATTTCCCCCGCAAGTCCCATTTTTGCCTTGAAATCTCACCAAGCATCTCCTTTGACAGAGATGTGTTTCTGCCTCCAAATTACTACCACATTTACCACTTAGGTTCATACTGTTCTCTATTGTTACATTTAAGTACCTGAACTGAAATGGAACTTTTCTGAGAGCAGTGACTGCTTTCTAGGTCTCTCTGAACTCTCAAGGGTCTGAATGTGATGTTTTATACATAGGCTGAACATTAGACTAAAACTCTGCTTTGGTCAGAACACATGCGTTCTTCCCTTACCCCTCTTTGGTTCCTTTTAGCTTAGTAACCGGCACGGACAATCGAATGTGAATCTTAGGGCTGTTATTGGTTTACCTAGCAACCAGGAGGGTTCCCAAGGATACAAACTCTGAAGACATACCCTTTTGATATGGTAATGAATGAAACAAAGGAGGTAGTCCTAAAACAGAGTACAGTTCCAACAAATTGGAATCATATGTCAATATTAGAACTACTGTATAATGAACCGTGGCTTTCTGGTCACAGGAGGAGCCATTATTGCCCTCTCTATAATCAAACATTTTATTTCAGTCACATCAAGCAAACATCTCTAACATTTTAAAAATGAAATAATGAGGACATATAGAGGAGTACCAAGAACGATATTACAACCAAACATGTTCACATAAGCCAGATTTAGCAAACATTAGCACTTTGCCATTTTTCCTAAGAAATAAAAATTATTGAGTTGAAGCCCTCTTACCTGGTTTTCTTTCCTCTTTCCCCGGAAGAACAGCTCTCCTGAAGTTGAAATGTATATTCTTCTTATACATGTTTTTATATTTTTTAGCGTATGTATATATCCATTATATACTATGTAGTATTATTCTGCATGTTTACAAATGCACAAATGTTACACAAATATTATATAATACATTGTACCCTGCAAACTGCTTTTTCATTAAAAATTATGCACGGGTTTCCCCCGCTGTCTGAAAGTTTATAGAGCCTTCCTGTGAAACCTTTCCTAAGTCAAAATTCTGTAAAGCGAAGAAGCAATTTCCTTAGGACACATCCTGCTAACGGGATACACAAAATAAGTCGAGATAAAGCACGATACTCACACAGTTCAAAGCTATGACGGCTTGATGCTGAGTGTAATTCCCAGGGAAGGAGCTTGGCGTGCCATTCTCACTGCTCTGGCGCACACTGCCTCTATAATCGTTGGCTGCAAAACAAATGCTGAAGGCGATTTTCACTTTTTGCCATTTTCCTAAAGGTAAAAGTCCTCTTTGGGGGCTTCCCTGGTGGCGCAGTGGTTGAGAGTCTGCCTGCTAATGCAGGGGGACACGGGTTCGAGCCCTGGTCTGGGAAGATCCCACATGCCGCGGAGCAACTGGGCCCGTGAGCCATAATTACTGAGCCTGCGCGTCTGGAGCCTGTGCTCCGCAACAAGAGAGGCCGCGACAGTGAGAGGCCTGCGCACCGCGATGAAGAGTGGCCCCCACTTGCCACAACTAGAGAAAGCCCTCGCACAGAAACGAAGACCCAACACAGCCATAAATAAATAAATAAAAATAAATAAGTTAAAAAAAAAAAAAAAAAAAAGTCCTCTTTGGATTTCATTAGATTAGCGTAAACACATGCTAACGTAGGTCTTTGGTGAAAGGGAAGTGGCGTAAAGCAAACGTTTGGAAAGCGGGGCATACCTGTATTTGAGATTGATGCCTGCAGATCTATTTAATAGATTCGTTTTAATTGCTGCATAGGATTCCATAGAGTGAATAACATACAATTTGCTTACTTATCGAAACGCATTTATATTATTTCCAATTTTTTGGAAATTATACCAAAAGAAGCCACAGTGAGTAACTTTTACATGAGGACATGTGTGAGAATCCCTTTAGTGTATATATTTGAACATGAAAAAAATGTTAATATGATAAATTGTTACAGATTTTCTGGGGTTGAACCATGCTTATATTCATGGAATAAACCTTATTTGGGCATAACTTTTTTTCGATTACTAGATTAGAAACACATTTTCTTTATGATCTTTGGCTCTAGTTCATATGTGAGGTTTGTCTATGATGTTATTTTCTTGTAGAACACTTAATTAATTTTGGTACCAAGGTTACACAGTTTCATAAAATGATTTGGGGACTTCCCTGGTGGCGCAGTGGTTAAGAATCCGCCTGCCAATGCAGGGGACATGGGTTCGAGCCCTGGTCTAGGAAGATCCCACATGTTGCGCAGCAACTAAGCCCACGCACCACAACTACTGAGCCTGTGCTCTAGAGCCTGTTAGCCACAACTACTGAGCCCTCAAGCCACAACTACTGAAGCCCACTCACCTAGAGGCCATGCTCCGCAACAAGAGAAGCCACCGCAATGAGAGAAGCCACCGCAATGAGAAGCCCGCGCACCACAACAAAGAGTAGCCCCCGCTCGCCGCAACTAGAGAAAGCCCTCTCGCAGCAACGAAGATGCAATGCAGTCAAAAATAAATTAATTAATTAATTAATTTTAAAAAATGATTTGGGCAACTTCCCTTCTATCACTATTTCTAAAACAGTTTGATTACAACAGAACTTTCACATTTTAAAATCACTGGAGTATCTTTGTTTTGTTGATATGTTTTGAATACTTTCTCAATAAATATTGGAAAGTTAGCTTTTCCAGAACATTATCCATTTAACACTATTTTTATATTTATTGATGAGGTGATTCACAATATTTTTCTTAAAGTTTTAACAGTCTAAACTGTATCTATAGTTATATTCTCTTTTCATCCAAATATTATTTATTTATGGTTTTTCTATTTTTTACTTTTGCTAGAGGCATACTATTTTATTAATTTCTTCAAATAATAAGCTTCTCCATTTACTTATTGTCTCTTTTTTCTCATTATTTTCTACTCATTATTATTTCTATTTTCTTTGTCATTGCTTTATTATTCTTTTTGTAAGTATTCCATGTGTGCTTAAAAATATACATTTCCCTGATTATTGTGTGTAGGTCTATTAAAAAATGAATCAAACTCGTTCACTTGTATTACTCAAATGTTCTATAGCCTTTAGAATTACATTTGTTTGATTCATCAGTTTCCAATAGCATTGACAGTTTTTTCTTGAAATGTATTGCTAGGAATACATATACCAATATCTTCATTATTATAACTTTTAATGTGTCAATTCTTTCTTTTGATGCAGCATTCATTTGTAACAGTATTAAATTTTTTGCCTTAAGTTTTTGTCTGCTGTTAATATTTCTGTATCAACTGTCTTTTGCATAGTATTTTCCTTGCTTAATTTTTCCTTGTTTAACTTTTTCCATCATTTTATTTTCAGCCTTTTCATGTTGTTTTGTTATCAGTATATCTTTTATAAGCAGCATATAACTTTATTTCTATGAATTTCTATTTTGAAATTATTTTGGACTTGCAAAAAGTTGAAAATCTAGTACAAAGGATTTTTATATACCCTTCACAAAACCCTCAGCTGTTTACATTTTGAAAAATCACAATACAATTATCAAAATCAGAGCATTAACCCTGACACAATACTACTAACTAAGCAGTAGAATTTATTTAAATTTTGCCAATTACCCACTGTCATTTTTAAGCCCAGGATCAATCTAGAACATTAACTTTCTTTAGTTCCGAAAATTTTTCAGTTTTTCTGGTATTTCATCACCTTGACACTTTTGAGGAGTACTGTACAGTTGTTTCATAGAATGTTCTCAATTTGGATCTCATTTTTCCTCATGATGACATTCAGGTTATGTATTTTTGACAAGAATACAACATAAGTGATGTTTTGTCCATCTCAGTGCATCCTATCAGGAAGTGCATAATATTGATATCTCACTAGTGATGTTGATTGTAATCACTAGGTTAAGATAATGTCTGCTAGCTTTCTCCACTGTAAAATTTCTATTTTTCCTTTTGTAATTAATATGTGTCTTACAGAAAGATACTCTAAGACTGTAAATATCCTGTTTCTCAAAATACATTTGCCTACATCCATCGATGACACTTGTCTAAAACAATTATTACCATGGTGTTTGCCACATGGTTATTTTCTATTTGCACTATTCTTTCTACATTTGTTAATTAAAGTTCTCCTGTAAAGAAGAGCTTTCCCTCTCCACTTGTGGAATAAGAAGAAAGGTATTTGTTCTTTGTCCCCAGTTCCTGGCACAGCGCACCTAAAACCCCTGGAATTTCCTGAGTGATAAGGATGTTGTGAGCGTCTTTTGTTCTAATACACTGAGTTATGGCAGGTCCATAGATAGTTTCAGGATGACAGCTGGTCCTCAGAAAGACCAAACTTTGATTAGAAGCTTGGAATGTTCAGCCCCACCCATCACTAACCTCAGGTGAGACAAGAGGGGCTAAAGACTGAGTTAGTCACCACTGGCCAAAATCATGCCTACACAGTGAAACTTCCATTAAATCTCCCAAATGACAGGGCCCAGGGAGCTCCCAAGTTGGTGAATATATCCACGTGCCAGGAGGGTGGCGCACCCCAGCTCCACAGTCTCCTGAGTTCAGGACCCTTCTGGACCTTGTCTTATGTACTTCTTCGTCTAGCTACTTATTTGTATCCTTTATAATAAACTATAATAGTAAGTATAGCAATTTCTTGAGTTCTGCAAGTTGTTCTAGCAAATTATTGAAAACTGAGAGAAGGTTTGAAGGAACTGACTTTGTGGCCAAATTGGACAGAACTGTGGATGACCTGGGTATAACTTGGGACTGACATCTGCAGTGAGGGCAGTCTTGTGGGACTGAGCCCTTAAATCTGAGGAGTCTAGTATTAGTACTAGGTAGTTACTGTCCAAATTGAATTGTTGCATTGTAGCCACCTGGCTGATGTTGTAGAGTTGGACAAGTGAGGATGGGAAAGACACCGTGTATGTGCCATCATTGTGGATTTGTATTTTATTTTAAAGGTTATAATTAGTGGTGCTGGAGCCAATTTATACTGGCTCAGAAGAGCCATTGGTTAACGTCTATGAAATTTGTCTGCTGGTTGTTAAATACAATTACACACACACATACTACACAAATGGTAGCATTTTTATGTACTATTTTGACCTTGACTTTTCATTAATGATATATCTTGGAGATTGTTCTATGTTAACAGAACTTTTTTTTTTTTACAGATACATTGAATTCCTTTTTTACTTTTAAGATGATCTAAGTTTGCTTTCATTATGGTTGGTCTAGGTGTAGATTATTTTATTTTATAATATTTTATTTTGGACTTTGGTATACTCTCTGATTTTCAAGATTTATGGCTTTCTTTAAGTCTGGAGTATCTTATTTATTATCTCTTCAAATACTAGTTCCCACCATGCCATCTCTTATTTTGAAACTCCTCTTATTGCTTACTTATTATGCCATTTGATCACATAGATATCAAAATTGCAGAAGTATCATTTCAGTTAGTAGCAAAACCTATGCCCTGTGTTTTTCTTAAGGTAAGCTTTTGTTAAAAAAAAAAGACACCCCAACATACAGTGGCTTTAAAATGTCATTATTTAGTGCACTCATATGTAAAAACCCTGGGGTGATTGGGCCACGTTTTCTGGCCGGTTCTGCTCCACAACAAGTCATTAAATGAACCTGTTTCCCTCAGCCTGCATCTCCACCATTGCCTAGGGTGAGAGTTCTTAATCATTTTTGTGCCGTGAACTCCTTTGGCACTCTATTCAAGCGTATGGACTTTCTCTCAGAATAATGTTTTTTGTTTTTGTTCATTTGCTTTCTTTTGTTTTTTATTTCTTGGCCAGCCGCAAGGCGCGCAGGATCTTAGTTCCTCAACCAGATATCGAACCTGCACCCCCTGCAGTGGAGGCGTGGAGTCTTAACCACTGGACCTCCAGGGAAGTCCCAGAGTAATGTTTTTTAGTGTGTAAAATGAAATACACTTGGATTCAAAGGAAACCAATTATACTGGATTATGGTTAACAAAATAGTGTCCTAAATTGTGATACAATAAAACATACTTTTCTTCTTTTTTTTTTTTGGCTACGCGGCTTGCAGGATCTTAGTTTCCCAACCAGGGATTGAACACAGGTCCTCAGCAGTGAAAGCGCAGAGCCCTAATCCCCGGACCACCAGGGAATTTCCAAAAACATATACTTGTTAATTCATTAACCCAACATAATCAATGGGTCTAATCACAACCATAACTCTGAAGTAGGACTGAGTTATGATATTTAAATGCTATTTAGAGAAATCTGAAAAAATGATAATGTGATATGAAAATATTCTTTTGGGTGGCAAATTCATAGGAATCAATATCACACTGTGGTGTGTGGTCTATACTCATAATTGAAAATATTAATTTTAGCTAATGGCTAGTTAAGACAAGGATGTAATATCTTCCCATTCATGTTCATGAACCTAAGATGAAGAACCCCTGCTCTAGGGTGTCTCTTTGGCTTGAAGCTGAGTCCTAGGCAGCTCAGTGTTGTCAGTTACAGAAAGGGGAAGAGTACGAATAAGTAAGTGCACACGCAGTGTTTTAAAGTTCTACTCTGGAAGTGGCATATATTACTTCTGCTCAAAAGGACTTAGTCAGTGGCCACATTTAGCTACAACAGAAGGTAGGAAATGTCTTCAGCTGGGTAGCTGCATGTCCAAATATAACTACGTTACACGAATTTTAGTAAGCAACTAGCAATCTCCTCCACACTCTTGTAAGAAAAAATAGTTTCTACAAGTTTTTACTTATAGAACAGATAAATGAGAAAGTGGGTTTAGCTGATCATTTCTTTGATGCATAAACTTCATAAGTATTTTTGTATAGTTTAGTTAGATGAAGTATAGTTTCACATCGCAAACCTATAGCAAATAACCTAAGTTATGGTAGAACCAGGGAATTAGCTCACCACAAAGTTGTGAATTAGGTAAGATTTATTTCAGTCATGAGAACGTTCTCATTCTTATCCATTTTTTTCAAATACCCTCTCCACTTCTCTCCCATTTTATGAATCTCATCTTTCAATCTTAATTTCCGATATTTTATTTTGAAAATTTTCAAACATACAGAAAAGTTGAAAAAATAGCGCAAATGAATACCTGTATACCCTCCATTAGATTCAATAATTGTTAATTGTTAATATTTTCCTTATCCTTCTTTCTTTATTTAATATTATATATATATATATTATATATATATTTTTTCTAAACAAATTGAATGTTAGTCACAGATGTCTGGGAGGAAAAAATTTTCCTCTGCCCTTCTAAGTTCTTCTGCCTGGTCCAAGAATTAAATTGCCATGGGACAGATTAACAGGAGAAAATCAAACTAAAATTTAATAGCATGCATAAATGGGAGAGACCCAGGAAAACTGAGTAACTCACAAAAATGGCTGAAATCCTCACCTGAAATCCCATTTTCAGCTAAAGATGAAAGAGGATGTTGGGGGTAGTGGTTTGGGACTTCAAAGAGGAGGAAGGCAACTGACATGGAGATGGAAAGGCAAATGCTCCAGGTTGCAGGTTGGGTGCAGGTGTACTCTATGTGTTTCTACAGCAGCTACCCAGGTCAAATCACCAAAGCACAAGAAGACAAGACAAACTATGAGCACACATAAAGCATGTGCTCACATAATTTCCTATCATATTATATTCTGTTGGCCAAAGCAAATCACATGGCCAAGTTCCAAATCAGTGGAGCAGGAAAATAGAGTCCACTCCAAGTTAGAAGAGGGGTAGAGTGAATATTTGTGAAACATTTATTTTATCTATTACACTAAGATTTCCAGGAATATGGGCACAGAAGAGGGTAGAAAGGATAGGCTTCAAAGGGCAGGACACAGAGAAGCTTAGGTCTGGCCACGATTGGTGTTGGGGAGGGGGAAATTTACCCCTCTACCCTTCTTAGGCTCTCGTGGCTGAGCCCAATTTAAGAGTAAAATTGACAGAAGTCAGATTAACAGGAGTAAAAGGAACAAATGTTAATTCACAGAGGTCTCATAGAAATGTGACCTAAGAAGTGGACAGAGGAGGCAGCTTTTATACTTTTTAGACAAAGAAACAGTAAAACTGTGAGGAATTGACAAGACAAAGAAACTTAGGTTTGGGGTGCTTAATTGGTGAAGAATCTAAATAGAGTTTAGTCTTGGGGTAATTAATTAAATAAGTAACAAGGTTTTCAATTATATCTCAATAGAACTGGAATAATTAAAAAAAGGAAAAAAGTAGTAACAAGGTCGGTTTATAGAGGCTTTTCAGCCTAAATTTCCTACCTCTGGCGATAAGGGTATCCTCCAGAGGCAGGGAATGCACCTTGCACATGAGACATTTATTTCTTGCTTGACAGAAAGGAGGGTCAGGGTTTCCCTCTTTCATTAGCAGTTTCTTAAGAAGCTTTAATTTAAAATAATCAATATGCCATTGAGACATATTTTGGGACAGCCTACTCTGGGTCCCAACATTGGAGATGGAAAAGGAGAAACAGCTCCCCAGACACCAAATATCAAGAATGAATGTGGAGGACCTATGACGTTGCATATGATGATAATAGTGATGAAATGATGATGATGCTACAGGTATCACAGAAAAATCATAGACACTGATGCTGGGGAGAGAGGGGAAGAATCCAGAAATAAGATGGAAAAAATAAAATTTTATTTTTGATTGTATATGATGAATTATAACTATTTGTGTGAGCTGCTTAGCCTTTATGATTCACAATCCTTATGTACAATAACTATCACAAACATCATTGACTATGTCAAATTGTGTTATTTTAGTTATAGTAGAAAATTTATAGAATGAGTACTTATATATTTTTGGCATGCAATCTGATTTTTGCTCATAATTAGAGGTATGCATGATCTAAACTAGGATAGAAACTAAGAGAATAGAAATTGTAAAATATATTTTAAACTATTTAACATAAACTAAGATAGTCAATAATGGGATTAGGTTTAAAGGAGATGGAAGAATGTAAGATACTTATGTACACAAGCCTATGTGACTTCTTGAATAGTACAGTCAACAAAAGCAAGTAAGTTGTGACGGTTTTGAGAGATAATCTCCAAAAATGACTGCCAGCAATTCCTGTCTATCCTGTACAACACATGCTGGCTGCTCCTCTCATTCAGACAGCCTTATGACTTGTTTTGACCAATGAAATATGGCAAAAGGTATATTGTACGGTTTTACCGGGCAGTTATGGGCCTTTCACCAAGGAGTGATCTTGAACTTTTCAGTCCTAGCTGAGATCCCAGCTGGCTGTAGCTATAAGGGTAACCCTAGTCAACACCAGGTTGGCAGAGTTACCATTCAGCTGAACCCAGCGGAGTCACAGAATCATGAGAAATGATAGTTATTGTTTTAAGGCATTAAGTTTTGGGATAGTTTGGTACTCAGTAATAGATAACTCAAAGAGAAATTGGTACTGGGCATGGAGTCCAGTCACAACAAAAACCTTAAAATACACAACATTGGCTTTTGGATTGGGTGGTAGGCAGAGAAGGGAAAGATGCAAGGAGACTCTTGGGGGAGGCTGGAGAATCAGGGAAGAAGCTGTCAATAAAGGCTGGAGAAATTGCAAGAATAACACTTCGTGGAGACTGGAGAGGCAATGAGGAAATTACTATTGGGGACTAGGAAAGAGGAAGTCGAAGAACGTGGTGGCAGAACAATTAGCAAACCTGATAGCTGTAGTAACTTGGAAGAGAAAAAGTACTCAGTGGACCTATAAGTTTCTTTATGGAGTTTTCCAGGCAGAACATTGAAAGTGCCAATTGGTTTCTACTGGCAACAACATATGATAAGGTATTACAAGAGAAAAGTGAGAGTTAAAAAAGGGGATTGTTCCCTTTTCAAACAGAATTTAGAGGACATATAAAGGGCCCAGGACAGTCTTTCCACCAAGCAAAAAATTCTCAAAGCTAAGAAATATCCTCAGAGCAAAGTTAAAATTCAGAGTTCTGCCAGTAAAACACAGTCAAGAGCAAGTCAAGAGTGCAGCTGTAAGACCCTTTGTTAAGACCTCAGAATGATTAAGGAAGTGTCTTGTGGATCCTAAGAGTCACACAGAAGGGCTTCTAAGAATCATAAGGGCATCTGACCATGGCAGCCTAATATGCCCCAAATAGAAGCACACGCCCCAAAATTCTAATGGTAGAAAGCAGGCTGCGAGAATGACTTATGGAAAAGGAATGATAACATAGGTGAAGCAAAGATCCCACAGAGGCTAAACCAAGAATCAATTAGACAATGAATTTGGAAAACTCCCAGGGATCAGAACTGGGACCCATCCATGGGGTCTGAGGACTGGGTCACAAGCTGATTTCCGATTGCTATGGACCAGTGACTTACATGTATCTTTCATTTCCTTTTTTAGAACATGAGTTCCTCTTGCAGTTATCTTAAACTTTTCTCACCAATGTATACTGGTATGTTGGGGAGTAGGGAGTGGGGATGGGTAGACAGGTATTTTTAACTCACAGGTCTCCAGGTAAAGAGGAAATGAACCTGAGGAATCTCATCCACATCTCGACCTAAAACAGATGACAAGATCTTGGACTTTATGCTAGCAGCATAATGGGATGAGATTTGGGGGAGAAGGAGAGATGAATGTATTTTGCATATGGATGGAAGGTAAATTGTGTTGCTGGAGGATAGACTGTGGTAGATTGTTTCTCAAGATAGCTGTCTTAAGAAACAACTGAGCCCACAATTCCTCCCATCTCTGCATGTGCATGTTACTTCACCAATCCAAAAGTAGATTCTAATTTCCCTCCCCCAGAATTTGGGCTGGATTGTAATTTACATGGACCTATAGAATGTATTAGAAGTGAGGTTCTAAGTTATTAGAGAAATGCAGATCAAAACCACAATGAGGTGTCACCTCACACCTGTCAGAATGGCCATCATAAAAAAGTCTACAAATAATAAATGCTGGAGAGGATGTGGAGAAAAGGGAACCCTCCTGCACTGTTGGTGGGAATGTAAATTGGTGCAGCCACTGTGGAAAACAGTATGGAGTTTCCTTTAAAAACTAAAAATAGGACTACGATATGATCTAGCAATTCCTCTCCTGGGTATATATCCAGAAAAAACAAAAACACTAATTCAAAAAGATACATGTACAGCAGCGCTATTTAAAATAGCCAAGACATGGAAGCAACCCAAGTGTCCATCAACAGACGATTGGTTTAAGAAGATGTGGAATATATATACAATGAAATATTACTCATTCATAAAAAAGAATGAAATAATGCCATTTTCAGCAACATGGATGGACCTAAAGAACATACTAAGTGAAGTAAGTCAGCGAAAGACAAATATATGATATCACTTATATGTGGAATCTAAAAAATAATACAAATGAATCTATATACAAAACAGAAACAGACTCACAGACATAGAAAACAAACTTGTGGTTACCAAAGGGGAAAGAGAGGGAGAGGAAGGATAAATTGGGAGTATAGGATTAACAGATACAAACTACTATACATAAAATAGATAAGCAATACTCATTTACTTTGTAGCATAGGGAATTATACTCAATATCTTGTAATAAACTGTAAAGGAAAATAATCTGAAAAAAATATATATATATAATTGAATCACTTTACTGTATACCTGAAACTAACACAACATTGTAATTCAAATATACCTCAAAAAAAAAAAAGAACTGAGATTCTAGAACATCCAAGCACAGGTGGCCTTAAGAGGTTTCTACTTTTAAATTATAGTACAGATATGGATTTTAGGCCTCAAATCCCTGCTCTTTGTCCTTTGTATGTTTTTTATTGTCATTATTATTGTGACAAGCCAAAGTTGAGCACTTGTTCTTGTGTTCAGTATTGTTTTGGGGCCTTTGAGACTACCTTCATGAATACATTGGTGTAGACTTAATCACTCAATGTCCCTTTTTAATGTAATAGTTTAACTACCACACACATAGCTATTTCAGTAAACCCCTTTATCTGAGAAATATGGTTAAGTGGTTATGGTCTTAAGGTAAGAGTAATGAATATCTGCTACTGTTTTCTTCCCAGAATCTACCCTATTCAACTGGCAACAGTATCTGAAATTTTCTTAGGGGAAATGAATCCTTTATAAATCGGCAGTGTGGTTACTGTGGGACGTGACCCTGCCCAGGTTTGATGCATCACACTTTCCCTGGTTCTGAGGTTGGTGCATGAACCGGATCAGGCAAATTAGTCAACGTATTGGAACTCTTTAAAAAGAGAAGCTATTTGTCTCAGAGTTACTGCTGGTAGGATTTAAACTTAGAGCTGCTGAATGCCACTTTTATTACCACATGTGTGGAGAGTCTGCATGAAAGTGAATCCTGGAGGGAATAGAGCCAAACCGAGGGATGGAGGGAAGCAGAATCCTGATAGCATCATCTGAGTCTTGGAATCTAGCCATGCTTGGGCTTTTCAGTTATGTGTATCAGTCAGTAACAATCCTTTTTCTTGATACATTATTAGTTCTTGATTATTATTTTCATTGTTATATATTATATCATTATTAAGTCTTCATAAATAAAAATTGTTCTTCAGCCTATTTTTTGGGGTTTTTTTGAGTTTTTTAATTGAAGTATAGCTGATTTACAATGTTGTGTTAGTTTCAGGTGCACAGCAAAGTGAGATATATATATATATATATATATATATATATATATATATATATATATATAGGTTATTACAAAATGTTGAGTATAGTTCCCTGTGCTGCACTGTAGGTCCTTGTTAGTTATCTAGTTTATGTATAGTAGTGTGTATATGTTCCAGCCTATTTGAATTGAGTTGTAATTAATGACTGAAGAAGTCTGACTACAACTTGTTTGCAGAGCAAAGGTAGAGTCACAGATGTGGAGGGCAAACTTGTGGTTGCTAGTGGGGAGGGGCGGGGAAGGGGCAGTGGGGGGAGATGGATTGGGAGATTGGGATTGACATATACATACTACTGTATGTAAGGGTAGATAACTAATAGGGACCTGCTGTGTAGCTCGGGGAGCTCTTCTCAATACTCTATAATGACCTGTATGGGAGGGGAATGTAAAGAAGAGTAGATATATGTGTATGTGTGACCAATTCACTTTGCTGTACAGTAGAAACTAACACAACATTGTGGATGAAGTATACTCCAATAAAAATTAAAAAAAAAAAAGAAAAGAAAGGAAAAGAAGCCTAATACAATGGCATATAAAATCATCGATTCTAGAACTTGGAATTTCAGATCATTCTGATCTTACCCCAGCGTCTTTCCAAACTGAATATTGGCTAAGACTGGGCCATACTAATGAAAAACACTTTCTCCTTATCTAGAAGTGAGTTGTAACAACCAGTGCAATTATGCTGTTCCATCCACATGCATGCTTATCCCACAGTTCCCGCACAATATTTTTTTCATGGAGAATGTTGTAGTATAATAGAGGAAATAAACAGAGCATTCTCAAGTGACCGGTTTATTCATTTTAGGAGAGAGTATGTATAACGAAATGCAGTTTTGCTCAGAAAGAAAAAGGGTCCTCTCTGCTATTGTCAAACTTGTTTTTATAAACTCCTATCTTATATTTTATTTTGGTTTATCAATCTTGAGTACTTTATTGTCAGGTCTTCATTGGTAAACCCCTTCCCTATGACAGTACAATGTGCACTCAATTTTGGAGCATGGAAAATACATGTACTTGTTTTGGACCTGTAGTTTGGATATATAATTGACAGCTTTGTGCTTTGGTGTTTCAAAAATTTCAAGGCTATAATGAGGAGTCACATTTACAATCATCAATATATTCTCTACAATGAATATGCTCCCTTAATTAAATCATGATGCTGGAAAAACACACACATACACACAAAGAGGCTTCTACTTTTTTGGGATCCAGCAGCAATATAAATAAGCTTGGGCTAGACCACTGAATAGTGAGAGACCATGGACTTCAAAAGAAAAGCCCTGGCTTCCAGTGCTCCCTGCTAAGGCCCCAGACTTATAAGGGAAGTCGTCTTGGGTATTTCCATCCAGCTTAGCTCTTAGATGCATGAACGACCTCAGCTGGCACTACATGAAACAGAGATAAACCATTGCCACTGAGCCCTGCTCAAACTGCAGAATCATGAACAAATAAGTGATCGTTTTTAAAAGCCACTAAATTATTGGACTGATGTGTTATGCAACAATAAATAACTAAAGCAGGGTGCCTAAGAACATTTTTGGGGATGGTGGAACACATTTAGGGAAACAATGGTTTAATAATTAGGGATTCAAATATGTTGAATTTGAGATCAGAGTGGGATATATAAACAGAAATGTTCTGCTGTCAAATTTATAACACCTTAAAGAAGAATAAAACAGGATTATATATTTATAAAATAATTTAAGTATTGATTGGTTTAACAACTATTTACTGATATCTATTATGTTCCAGGCATTCTGCTAGGGGTTGAAAGACCATGTAAATGTTTCAAGATGTCTTAAGCTAACTTAGCCAGTTAGCAATTTTGAGAATATTTTTGTATGTATTTGTAGCTTCTAGCAAAGATAGACAGGTCTACTTCTCTATTCTCTCTCCATTCCCAACAGCCTTGATATCAGTAGTATCTTACAAGAAAGATAAGCCATAGGCCAAATTCTGACAGATGTACTAAGATTTATTAGAATATCATTTTAGTATATATAAAAATTATGGCCCTTCCATGATGAGAAAGCAGAATTCTATTTAAGAAATGCATATTAAAGTGATGAAGGGAACCAAAATTACAGTATTAATATTTTTATGGTAGGTTTGAGAATAAGTTGTTTGTCATTGGTATATTTTAATGTTTTATGTTTTGTTGCTTTGAGGAGTATGGCATATTTAATATTTTACAGATTATCTTTATGATTCCAATATAAAAATTTCATTGATTTATGTTTGCAGTTTCAAGTTGAAAGGCATAAGACAAAGTTATTAGGCTTTATAAATAGCATTATAACTTTTAAAATAACTTAAGATTCAATATAAATACATATACATATTTAATTTTCTAGATTTAGGAGTTATTTAAATACTTGGGGAGTTTTGCCGATCAGACAATTGAACTATTTAACTAAAACTATAAATGTGACCAAATATTAGTCAAAAGCCTCTTAAAAGTAATTGTTAAATTTTTTCAGGTTTATAAATTAATAATTTGGTAAGTGAAATTAAAAGCTTAAGAACAAATAAGCTTTTTGACTTATAACTTTAATAAATCAAACATTAATTTTAATAACCTCAAGTAATCTTTTGGAGTCATTGTCAAGGACACCAAAATATTCCCATTGACATAATGTAGATCGAGAGTTCATCAATGTTAGGTGCAGTTTTTGTTGAAAAGGAATAAATGCTACCATGTATGTGTGTTCTTTTGCTTTGTTTTTCTATTTGTTTAATGGCTAAAATTTACATTTCTAAAATTTAGTTAGAATGTTTAAGTATTTCAAGTAATAAGCTGCTAAGAAAGGGATTTTTATTTTCTTTTTTGAGTACTACACTGTGAGAAGCAGAATTGTTTAAAAATGGCCCAGAGAACTCACTGCAGTTTTCCCAGACAAAAAACAGCTATCTCCCAGGGGGTGGGGCTGCCTTTGACCTCAGCTATCCACCAGCTGGTGGCTTCTTCTACCTAGCAGGAGGGTTACAATTTTCCATGGGTCGAAAGATCTCCAGAAAGGGTTGGATCTAGGATTTGTGGGGCCTGAAGTTTACAGTCTCCTTTTGCTAACTTTCATTTTTATTTCCCCAGTAAATCTTACTCCTTAACCGTATCACGTGACACTGTGGAATTCACTTTGACCCTCTTAAGTTCTGCTGTTTGTGTGCTGATTCAATGCTATTACTTTACATCTCTTTCACATGCAGCAATGGAAGAAATTAATTTGAAATTTTATCCTGCTCAAATACAAAGGAAGTGTAAGATACAGCCCTGCAGTCACAATTACGTGCAAGTGGAATGTAAGAAAGCTTAGAAAGACACTTGAAATAATTAAATTAGAAAGTGTCATTCCTATGAGCAAATTACAACAGATGTGAAAAACGTTTTAGGAATAAAAGTGGATATTGCTGTAAATTATGTGTTTCTGCACTATACAACCTTTTTCATCTATGCAGTTAACGTGCCTTTTTTAGTAAATACAAGATCTTCAAGAGAAAACCTATCTTGAAAGATAAAAAGCCTATCTTCAAGAAAAACACATCTAAGTATATGGGCTTTGGTTTCTGCACATGCTCCTGAGTGATAAGTAGTTTTAGAAAGAAGACTCTAGAGATTGGGGTTTTGGTCCTGGCTCTGCTCTGCCTTTTTCCTGCCATGTGACTTCACTTGAGATCTCAGGTGAAGCAGAGATCATACAGCTTACTCTGTCAACCTGACAAAGTTGTTTTGTCGTTTAGCCAAGTGGACGTGAAAGGATCTTTAAAGTTCAGAAGAGAGGTGCTATTGTACCCATCACTTAGTCATTGCTCCATAATCATGAGCACACAGCCTGCCCCGTGCCTGGAATACACTGCTCTCCCCTCTTGCGTATTGGAAGGGCACTTCCCCTTTAAGTCCATGTTCAAGAGCTATCACCTCCTAGAGCTTTTATGTGGGTGTTCAACTTCATCTGAAGTCTTCTTTAGTCTGAAAGCATTCACTGATCATAGGATTATTTAGCTCATACTTTTTGTTATTTCCTTGAATTATTGTGTTTTTTTTTTTTTTTTTAATTTGGCCATGCTGTGTGGCTTGTGGGATATTAGTTCCCCTACCAGGGATTGAACCGGCACCCTCGGCAGTGAAAGTGCAGAGTCCTAACCACTGGACCGCCAAGGAATTCCCAATTGTATTTTTCTAATGGAGTATAATGTCACGTATTGAAGGTAGGAAGCATACAGTATTCACCTTCACAGGCTGAGCGGATGTCTACCTATTTTTTGCTAGGCAATGTGGGGATTCTAAGGTGAACATTCTTCCTGTTTCTAGGAGTATCATGATGCAGTAGTAGAGATGAGACATTTTGCTTATTAAATATTCATATTTATTACCACTGAACACTATCAAATCATTAACATCTAGATGGTATCTGAAGCCCTAGGAGTAAAGGAGCTTGATCTGAAAAGATTTTAGAGAGAAGAGAGCCTAGGGGAGAGCCTCAGAGATTCAATATCTAAGAGATCAGGAGAGGATACTGAGAGTCCAGGGAAGGCTGTGAGCCTAAAACTGCTCTTTCAAAAAGTCTATTTTTAAAAAACGAACACCGAAAAAAAAATTACTCGGTGTCATAAGTCATGAGGGAAATACAAATTAAAAGCACAGTAAGACACGGCTCCCCATCCGCTAGAGTGGTTAAAATTTAATTTTTAATTTTGATCTGCGTTGGGTCTTCGTTGCTGCCCACGGGCTTTCTCTAGTTGCGGCGAGCGCGGGCTACTCTTCGTTGCGGTGCACGGGCTTCTCACTGCGGTGGCTCCTCCCGTTGCAGAGCACAGGTTCTAGGCACGTAGGCTTCAGTAGTTGTGGCTCACAGGCTCTAGAGCGCACGCTCAGTAGTTGCGGCGCACGGATTTAGTTGCTCCGCAGCATGTGGGATCTTCCGGGACCAGGCATCAAACCTGTGTCCCTTGTATTGGCAGGCGGATTCTTAACCACTGCGCCACCAGGGAAGTCCCTCTTGTGTGGTTTTAATTTGTATTTTCCTAGTGATTAATGATATTGAACTTCTTTTCATGGACTTATTTGACACCTCTAGGTCTTCTTGTGAAGTATGCATTTGCACACAATTATGAATATTAGTATACAAAACCAATTTTTGCTCCACAGATTTCTTAATTTGTTAGGATCATTGTTTTTACCGTGATGCTGTGATTCATCAGGATTTTGTATTTGAAAAATCTTTGCAAAAATTAAGTTTCAATGCTGATATCTTTAAATGGAATTTACAGTAACCTTCACAATCATGTTAGACGTTTAGATGTTTTACCTTAAACAGAATGACTTCCAAAAACTTAATTTTGATTGCATGAATTGTATTAAACAGTTATTGAAACGAACTGATTTTTTAATTTGAAGCATCTGATAACACTGACATAGAAACAGGCACCATTTAACTATTTGCAAAGCTCTTATTCTGCTAATGGAGCCAACACATTAGCAGCTCTTGCTCCACTTTTCATAAGAGCACAAGAAAACGTTCAATAAAAGATGAGTGAAATTAATGGAAACAGTCATTTGACCTAATGCATCACAAAGTGATATGTTAATGGGTTTTCTACACCTGCACATGTTAAATTTTTCGTCTTTGGGCATAGTCTTTTTAAAATAAGTACTTACTTTTCAAGTATAAACCAATGCTTCTTCCATTGATTTGTGTCTTCTGGATTTTTAGCAGTCATTTAGTAGTTATTACTGTTGTCCCCATGGTAGATAGAAATAGTGGCAAATATATTGTGCAAGTAACACTTCTATCATCAATGTTCTTAAGAAATGGGAACACAGTACTTAATCTTTCATTAAACATGCATGTTATGGGTTGAATTGTGTTGTTTTCCTTAAAATTCATATATGTTGACATCCTAATTCCCTGTATGACTGTATTGGAGATAAGGCCTTTATGGAGCTATAAGATCATGAGACCAATGAGATCATAAGGGTGGGGCTCTGATCCAGTAGGATTAGTGTCCTTATAAGAAGAAATGCCAGAGAGCATGCTTACTTTCTCTTCAACATGTGAGGACACAATGAGAAAGTAGCTGTCACCAAAGAGCTCTCACCAGAACCCAGTTATGTTGGCACCCTGACCTTGGACTTCTAGTCTCCAGAATTGTGAAAAAAATAAATTTCTGTTAAGTTACCCCATCTATAGTATTTTGTTAAGATTGCCCAAGCTAATACAGATAGGAGGACAGTAGAAGGTTTTGAGACAAGGAGTGACATAATCTGACCTTTTATAGGGACGATTCTGGCTGCTATGTTGAGAAAACCTAGACAACCATAGGTAGCTAAGGGAAGAAAAAGGAAGACCAGTTAGAAATGTGGTGGAATAATACAAATGAGATATGATATCATTGAACCACTTGGATAGTAGCTAGCAGATGGTGAGAAATGGTAAGAATCTGGTTTCTGAAGCTACAAAGTGTGCTGACAAATTAAATGTGATGTACAAAAGAAAGAGGGAATCAAGGATGGCTCAAAATTTTTTTGCCTGAGCAAGTGGGCAGATGATGAGAACAATTAATGAGATAGGGAAGAATGCAAGCAGTAATTTAGGGGAAGACTTACTAGTAAGATCAGGAATTCTATCTGAGCATGTTAAGTTTGAAATACCTATACACATCCAATCTGCAGGAGAATGATTCAGGCTGTAGATATAAATTTAGGAGTTGTCAGCATTTAAATAATTTTTAAAGTCATGATGTAACATAGAAGAACAAATCTGACTCCATATTGAATCTATTGCTTGAGTTCTAACCCTTGTGCTCTGTTACCTGTGCTTATCATGCTGGCTCTGCACCTTTTGTAAAAGAATGTTGCCTATAGCCTGAAATATGCAGGATAGCCTATCCTTAAGGCTCTGACTTTGAAAGGTATAATAATTTTTCATATAGATATAAAAAGTTGCAGAACAGAGAATAATATTTGTCTTGTTGGAGGTTTGTAAGAAGGTTGTGACCAGACCTATGTGGACAACTGCAAAAACAAAGGATTCCAGCACCGAGAAGTTTGCAACAACCAACCACACTTCTTCCTGTTTTAGTATAAAAGAAGCCTGAATTCTAACTCGGGTAAGATGGTTCTTTGAGACATTAATCCGCCATCTTCTCGTTCTGCAGGGTTTCCAAATAAAGTCGCTATTCCTTGTCCCAACAACTAGTCTCTCAATTTATTGGCCTATCGTGCGGCAAACAGTATGAGCTTAGACTTGGTAACTCTTCAACCAAAACAACATAATTCCAAAGGATTGAGTAAGAAGCAGAAATCAGAATCCAGCTGGCTCCTATTAAACTAGACAAACTAGACCAGGAATGGGAAAACTTTTTCTATAAAAGTCCAGATAGTTAATATTTTAGGATTTGCAGGCCATATGGTCTCTGTCACAAAAATGCAACTCTTCCATTGTAGGGGAAAGCTGCCATAAACAGTATGAAAGTGAATGAGCATGGCTATGTTACAATAAATTTGTATTTACAAAAATAGGCAGTGGGCTGAATTTGGCTCATAGGCCATAGTTTGTGGACTTCTGGACCTCTAAACTGGACAGTAAAGAGATTTTTAAAAGTGTAAAACAATGTCAGTTTTCTCACTAATTTGTTTTGAAGAATACAGTTTTGTTTCATTTTTTTTTCATTAAAAACATGAGCTTGTACACTGTTGATGGGAATGTAAATTGGTGCAGTCACTACGGAAAACAGTATGATGTGATCCAGCAATACCACTTCTGGGTATTTATCTGAAGAAAATGAAAACATTAACTTGAAGGCCAATGTACCACCATGTTCATTGCCACATTATCTATAATAGCCAAGACAAGGAAACAACCTAAGTGTCCACTGACAGATAAATGAATAATGAAGATGTGATACACACACACACACACACACACACACACACACACACACACACACACAGTGGAATATTATTCAGCCATAAAAAAGAAGAAAATCTTTCCAATATGAACGGCCCTTGAGGGCATTATGTTAAGTGAAATAAGTCAGATAAAGAAAGACAAATGCTATATAATCTCACATATATGTGGAATCTTAAAAAAAAAATGAGCTCATAGATACAGAGAATAGATTGATGGTTGCCAGAGGCAGGGGGTGGAGGTTGGTGAAATGAGTGAAGGGGGGAAAGGTACAAACCTCTAGTCGTAAAATACATGTCATGGGGATGTAACGTACAGCATGGCAACTATAGTTAATAATACAGTATTGCATATTTCAAAGTTGCTAAGGCAGTAGATTCTTAAAAGTTCTTATCACAAGAAAAGAATTCTTGTAACTATGTGAGGTTACATACCTAGTAACTAGACTTATTGTGGTGATCGTTTTGCAATATATACAAATATTAAATGATTATGTTGTACACCTGAAACTAATATATGTCAATTATACCTCAATAAAAATTTTTAATAAAAATAATTTTTAAGTATTTATGTTAACATGTAATGGGTTTTTAATTATCATTTTTAAATGAATTAATAGATTTTCTAAGTCTCGGCTTTAATTTTTAATGGAGTAAATATTAATAGATATAAGCCACGTAACCAAAAGCTCTTTGAGGTTCTCAATAATTTCGAAGAGTATAAAGGGAGTCCACAGTGTTTGACTAAAGTACTGGTTTAGAAGTTGGGGACTTGAGTAGGAACCAGAAAATGGGACCAAAGAGGACCAGCTCATGAGGAAAGAGGAAAACCAGAAATGTGAAGTCCTGGAAGCCAAGTGAAGAAATTGTTTCAAGGAGAGGGGTGAGGGTAATTGTGCCAACTGATTGTCAAAATTCTAATGATAAGGACCCAATAGACAAGGAATTGTGGAGCTTCAAGGGAAAGGAGGGCCAATTATTTGTGGTAGAACACTGAAGAAGAAGAAGGTGATGGCATCCAGAGCACTGGTTGAAGAATTTGCCCTAAATGAGTGAAAAGTCCCCACTTCTACAGAAACAAGAGGTAGTAAATGAAGGATGAGGGCAACTACTGGCAAATTTGTAGATGCAAGAGCAGGAAACTGAGGGAGTGCCAATCAAAGGGCTTCTATTTTCACCGAGAGGTTAGAAGTGAGACATCTTTTAGGATGAGGGTGTGATGTGTTTGGAGGCTTAGAGAGTGGAAAAAGTGAAAGGTGAGAAGAGAGCTGACTAGAGAAATGAGAAGGCTAAGCAGGTAATGTTGAGTTTCCACGCGGGGTTAGAGATATGAATGCATCATCTAATTCACCAGTTGATGTAATTGATGGATTTTCGCTAGCAAATATTTAACAGCTCAGGTGTTGGGACAGAGAAGACAGACAACAGAATGGCTGCACCAGTGATAGGTAAACTTTTTCTGTAAAGAGCCTGATAGTACATATTTTAGGAGTTTGGGTCATATGGTCTCCATCACAGCTATTCAACTCTGTCTTTGTATTGTGAAATCTGTCATAGACAATATATAAATGAATAAGCATTGTTGTGTTCCAATAAAACTATTTATGGACACTAAAATTTGAATTTAATATAGGTTTCTTTAGTATTTATTTATTTAAATTAGTTTAAAAAAAATTTTTTTTTTTGCCACACCATGTGGCATGTGGGATCTTAGTTCCCTGACTAGGAATCAAACCTGCACCCCCTGCATTGGAAGCACAGAGTCTGAACCACTGGACCACCAGTGAAGTCCCTAAATTAGTTTTTATATATTGCAAACTATTATTCTTCTTTTGATTTTTTTCAACTGCTTTAAACTGTACAAGTAAATATTAGCTTGTGGGCCATACAAAAACAGGCAACAAGTGGATTTGGTCTGTAGGGACCAGAGTTTGTGAGCCTCTACACTAGACAATGTGACAGATTAGAAAAAAGTTGCACCCTTGAAGAAGAACTGCCCCAGAACTTTGAGTAGAGCCGGGGTTGGCTTCCATTTGTAGGGTGCACTTGTACAGTACACAAATGCACCTATGTATGTGATGGTGCTCACAGAGTTAGAGTCTATCCAGTGACATGACAACAGGAAACAAAGCATGGGAATTGAGGATATCAGTACAACAATGGCTGAAGTGATGTGTCACTGCAGTGTAAGCTGGATAGGAATGGAAGTGAAGGTGGAAAGGGGCTGATAGACACCCAGGCAAGTGGGTCAAGGGCCCTTAAGTCTTGATGAACCCAAGGAACTGATGTAGTAGGAATGGTGAAAGAAGAGTTGGAAGGAAGATGAAAGTCCTAGAGTGGTGTGTTCGAGTTCAAGATTTTAGAGTGAAAGGTTTTCACCTAATAACAGGATGTATGTGGCTCATCCAGGGGTCAAAGTCTGTGATGAGAAAGAAAGAATGACCAAGTTGTCAACAAGTGAATGTACAAACAAAGGTTAGAGGTTGCTACAGCTGATGACGTGAGCCATAAAGGAATAGTGAGGGTGAAAGTGTAATGATCTGAAAATGGTTCAGAGCCAGAGAGAAATCCATCAGTTGCTCTATCATATGCCTGATAGTCCCTGATCATCTCCCTTCCAAAAATTAGCTCCCAACTTTTTGTTCCAACATCCCAAGGAATTAAGTCCTCCGAGATCCATTTCTTTCCTCCCCAAGAATTGGTCTGGCAGAAAAACAGCAGTGAAGAAACTTAGAGGCTAAAAGGTGAGGGAGTGGGAAAGCTGGGTAACATTTTTTGCTTCATTATATTCATATATTTCAATTCCTACCGGTGCTCCAGCTGAAAGTATCAGAGGCTTCTTAAACTAAGTATATGCCCAAACAGAATTTAATTTTCTCCTTGACACAGTCTCCCAGCTCCACCTACCTGAAATTTGCCTCCCCTTGAGTATACTCTATTAGTGAAAGGCATCACCAACCCTCCCCTGCCACAGCTCCTTTCTTGGCCCTCCTTAATCCCCAACTGTGTTGAGATCCATTGCTACTCTTCTGCTTCAGGCTCTCATCATCTCTTACCTGGATGATGACAACATCCTTTCAATGATCTCCCTAATTACTCTGCCTTTATTTAAAATTTTCATATATTGTTCATCATGGATTTTTTGCATTGTTTTTGATTTTT
The DNA here is from genome assembly GCF_949987535.1 of Balaenoptera acutorostrata. Lineage (NCBI taxonomy): Eukaryota > Metazoa > Chordata > Mammalia > Artiodactyla > Balaenopteridae > Balaenoptera > Balaenoptera acutorostrata. Next base: position 88,504,635 of record NC_080074.1, read on the forward strand.
GAAAATATTGCATTAAAATATCATTGATCTTGTTCACTGAGTTTTTGGGGGTCTCCTTAAATGGTGCACACAAAGCAAGTGCTTCACTCACTTCACCCTTGTCCCAGCCCTACTTAGTATCTCTGTTCTTGTCTCCCACAATCTGTTTTCCATTTAGCGAGGGCAGCCAACTAAAATACATATGTAATCATGTCACATTTCTGCTTAAAGTTCTTCAAAGGATTCCTCTCAGGCTAATTCGACAAGACCTCAGTAAGCTCAGTCTTTTTCCAATTCCCGCTGACTATTTTAGCCTCTTTTCTAGATTTCCTCCTCCTCCTTTTCTCATCATCACGATGGCTAACATTATGTCTCAGTACAGAATGAACAAGTTGTTCTTAAAGCTTTCTATGTATTATCTCACTCTATATGATGAGGTAGGGTAAATACTATTATATTATATTATTTATTTATATATTATATTGTACCCAAAGACACTGAGCTATAAACTTCCACACCTCCCTTCCTCTAGGTTTTTTTAAGCCTTTTCCACATGTTTCCACTGCCTGGAAGGCTCTCCAATCTCCTTTTATGGTTACTTCCTGTGGTAGACTAAATAATGACCTCCCAAAGACATCCACAGCCCAACCCCCAGAACCTGTTTCTTGACATGGCAAAAGACACTCTGAGGGGCTTCCCTAGTGGTGCAGTGGTTAAGAATCTGCCTGCTGGGCTTCCCTGGTGGCGTAGTGGTTAAGAATCCGCCTGCCAATGCAGGAGACACGGGTTCGATCCCTGGTCCGGGAAGATCCCACATGCCGCGGAGCAACTAAGCCCATGCGCCACAACTACTGAGCCTGCGCTCTAGAGCCCGTGAGCCAAAACTAATGAGCCCACGTGCCACAACTACTGAAGCCCACGTGCCCAGAGCCCATGCTCTGTGACAAGACAAGCCACTGCAATGAGAAGCCCATGCACCGCAACAAAGAGTAGCCCCTGCTCGCCACAACTAGTGAATGCCTGCACGCAGCAAGAGAGCCAATGCAGCCAAAAATAAATAAATAAAATAAATTAAAAAAGAAAAGAAAAGAAAAGAAAAGACACTCTGAGGATGTGACTATATTAAGAATTTTGAGGTGGGGAAATTATCCTGGATTATCTGGGTGGCTCCAATGGAATCACAAATGCCCTTACAAGAAGGAGGCAGGAGGATCAGAGTGGGAGAGAATGTGACATAGAAGTAGAGGTCAAAGTGATGCCGTTGCTAGAAGGGGGATGTGAGCCAAGCAATGCAGGTGGGCTACAGATATAGGAAAGGACAAGGAACCAATTCTCCCCTAGAGCATCCAGAAGGAATACAGCCCTGCTGACCCCTTGACTTTGGACCTCCAATGTCCAGAACTGTAAGATAATAAAATCACGGGTTTTGAAAACTGAGATGTAATTGACATAGAACATTGTATTAGTTTCAGGTGTACAATAAAGAAGATGTGGTATATTTATACAATGGACTATTATTCAGCCATTAAAAAGAAGGAAATAATGCTGTTTGTAAAAACATGGATGCATCTAGAGATTATCATATTAAGTGAAGCAAGTCAGAAAGAGGAAGACAAATATCATATGATACTACTTGTATGTGGAATCTAAAAAAAGTGATACAAATGAAATTATATACAAAACACAAATAGACCCACAGACATAGAAAACAAACTTATGGTTACCAAAGGGGAAAGTGGGAGAGGGATAAATTAGGAATTTGGGATTAACATATACACACTACTATATGTAAAACAGATAACCAATAAGGACCTACTGTAGGGCACAGGGAATTCCACTCAATATTTTGTAATAGCCTTTAAAGGAAAAGGATCTGAAAAAGAATAGACATATATGTATAACTGAACCACTTTGCTGTACACCAAAAACTAACACAACATTGTAAATCAACTATACTCCAGTAAAAAAAAAATATATATATATATATATATATATAAAATGATTCAATATTTGTATATAATGCAAAATGATCCACAATAAGTCTAGTTAACATCCATCACCACACGTTACGATCTTTTTTCTAGTGATGAGAACTTTTAAGATTTATTTTCTTAACAATTTCCAAATATGCAATACAGTATCATTTACTATTGTTGCCATGCTGTACAAATGTGTATGGTTTTAAGGTACTAAGTTTGTGGCAACTTGTTACAGCAGCAATAGGAAACACTTCCACAGGGAAGACTTTTTTGATGCCCCCAAACTGAGTTAGATGTTCCTCCTCAATGTTCCCTCCCCTCCCTGGCCCTGCCTTCCTCATAGTACTTGCCTTGCTGCATTGCATTTCTGGGCTAGGAGTATAGAGGAGCAAGGCTTGCTAACCACAAATGTCTCTTTGGCATGAAAACCATCAAGGCCCACAAGACTCAGGAAGAAACTTTGACCTTCCCCCAACTGCCTAAAAGAATTAGATAGAGAACCTGTTTCAGGAAGGGAGCTATCGTCATAGATAACTATGGTATGAACTAGTTGTGTAGACAGAGAGGAACGTAGCAAAGTCTGTTTGTAAAATTTCTCTCTGGGTCTCATTGTCTCTGAATGACCCAGCAAACATTTGTTTACCAAACATTTGCTTTTCCATCTCCATGTAAATTGCCTTCCTCCACTTCGAGGTCCCAAACCACTCCCCACAACATCCTCTATTGTCTTTAGCTGAAGATGACATTTCAGATGAGGGTTTCAGCTATTTGGGTGGGTTACTCTGTTTTCCTGGGTTTCACCCTCATATACATGTTATTAAACTTTTGTTTGATTTTTCTCCTGTTAATCTGTCTCATGTCAATTTAATTCTTGGACCAGCGAGAAGAACCTAGAAGAGTAGATGAAAATTTTCTTCCTCCCCGACAAGGGACCATCTCTAACTCTAGACTGTAAATTCCTTCAAAAGAGATCATGCCACTCCTTTCTATCCCCAGAGCCTAACTTACAGAAACACAACTGCAGCTCAAGAGATTTGTTGAGTGAATGAATGAATGTGACTTCTCAATCAAAGAGGGCTGAGATTACGTGTCAACTGAAATAAAAACACACACCACTGGATAAACAACAAGGTCCTACTGTATAGCACAGGGAACTATGTTCAATATCCTGTGATAAAACATAATGGAAAAGAATATGGAATATATGTATGTATATATGTATATGTATATATGTATAACTGAATCACTTTGCTGTACAGCAGAAATTAACACAACATTGTAAATCAACTATACTTCAAGAAAATAAAATAAAATAAAACATAAAAATTGTGAGTTAAGCTTTATTTGGGGAACTTACTGAAGACAACAGCCTGGGAGACAGCCTCTCAGAGAGCTAAAGTGAAGCAAAGTGTTCTTCACCCAAAGTGAAGAACCTGATAAGAGCTCAATGAGAGATGAGCAAAAGCTCTATGTAGGCTCTTCCTCAGCTCAAGTCAGCTGAGTTTCTAGATTTCACAGAGTGGGTAAATTATCTATTCATGCTTTGGAATTTGTGCATTGTTTAGAAGATTAGAAATCCAAAGATTTCCCAAAGTTTCCTTTATCTTGTGCAGAGAACCAGGATTTTTAAGCAAAACCATTGTGACTTTTGTGACCACGTGATAGAGAACGATATAAAAAAAATTGTAAAGCACCGAAAGAGCAAGGTACCTATTTTCTCCTAGATACTGTTTCTGTGGTTTCAGTTACCATCACCATGTGATGAGCCCATAAATGTATTCTTCTCTGTGGATAGGCTACACTCGAGGCGAGAAGAGACGAGAGCTGAAATGAGCCTTTGATTCAGTCAATTATGATTGCTACTGTAAAAAGTATTTAAAAGAACTATTAAGTTTTGGCTTGTTACTTAATGAAACATCTAAACAAAAGCATCATATTCTAACATTGACATCCATCTCTAACTTATTTATTTAATTTGACCCCAAGCAAAAATTTTCCAGGCAAGTTCCAGATGCTGTTCACCAGCTATTTTCTCCTCACATCTTCGTTATTAAATCCTCATGCCTCATTACTCCAAGCCTGTAATAATTGAGGTCATTGACGAAGGTGTCCTCACTCTGCTAATCCCCACTTATTTTTTCCCAAATTACTAATCTTCAGGGAATATCTCAAACCATCATTTCTATTTCTGAGTCAGAAAAACAAAAAGTGGAGAAAGATATGGATGACAAGGACTCTTGGAACATTAGACTTTAACGTGGGCCGTGTGACAATCTCTCCTTTACCTGGAAAGAGATAGATTTGATACACTGTCATTGGAAATTCAAGGTGCCCCAAAGCTAGGATTATTTTATTCTCAATACATAACATTTAAAAACGAAAACAAGATCTAAGGAAAGAGTATGAAGGATGTTTTTGTCTTTGTATCTTTCTCTTTGTTATGCGAATTTTTGTGTACATGTGTTGAGGAGGGGGAAATTTCCCCCTCTACCCTTTTTGCATTCTTGTGGCTGGACTAATAATAAAATTGACACAAGACTGGTTAATAGGAGAAAAGGAAACAAAATTTAATTCATGCATATGGCAGACCCATAGAAATGGTACCTAAGAAGTGACCAAAGGAGGCAGCTTTTATATTTTTTAGACAAAGAAACAATAAATTTGTGAGGAATTGACTGGACAAAGAAACTTAGGTTTGGGGTACCCAATTAGTAATCTAAACAGAATTTGGGCTGGGGGTAGTAAGTTAAAGAAGTTGCCAGGTTTGTTTATACAGGCTTCTCAGCCCCAATTCCCTGTCTCTGGTGATAAGGGTGTCCTTCTGCCTCCAGATGAAAAGAGGGCACCTTTCACATAAGCCATTTATTTCCTGCTTTCAGGGAGACAGAGAGGAGGGTCAGAGTGGCCCTATTGCATTGGTTGTTTCTTTTTTTTTTTTAATTAATTAATTAATTTATTTATTTTTGGCTGTGTTGGGTCTTCGTTTCTGTGTGAGGGCTTTCTCTAGTTGTGGCGAGCGGGGGCCACTCTTCATCGCGGTGCGTGGGCCTCTCACTATCGTGGCCTCTCTTGTTGCGGAGCACAGGCTCCAGACGCGCAGGCTCAGTAGTTGTGGCTCACGGGCCCAGCCGCTCCGCGGCATGTGGGATCTTCCCAGACCAGGGCTCGAACCCGTGTCCCCTGCATTGGCAGGCTGATTCTCAACCACTGCACCACCAGGGAAGCCCCTGGCTGTTTCTTAAGTAACTTTAATTCAAAATAAGCAATATGCCATTGAGGTACATTTTGGGGCGACCTACTCAGAACCCCAACACATGTAATGCTTCAGTTAAAAGAAGCCTGCCTTTCAAGGCCCTAAATATAAAAAAATAAAATGTTTTAATTTGGTGTCACTTTAGGCATCAAGGTCACTTTACAAGGAAAGAGGTAACTAGGTCATGACAATGGGTCCTGACAGTAGATGGACTTTTCAAACTTTGGAGACAATTAAGGCAAGAAATTTCAGCAGCAGGTAGCTTTTGCCCTACTGGAATTCTGCCTGAGACTACCATGTTAGAGCTAATCTAACCCGCCATAGGATAGCAGGCCATCTCAGGAGACCTGAGACCTGTCGCTGACAGCCAGTGCCAAACTGCCCATCTTGTAAGGCCACATTCCCCCCCTGGCCAACCTATATGCAGCTACATGAGTGGGCCCAGCAAAACTGACAGAGGAGCCATCCAACCAACCCCCAGAACTGGCATAAGAAATCCTTGTTAAGTCACCAAGTTTTGGGGTGGTCAAAACAGATTGGAACAGTTGAGGAAGACATCATGAAACTCAACTAAAAAGAAACAACAGGCCCCAAATGGAGTCATTTATGCTAAGTCCACATCACCAAACCAAGACTTAATACCTAACCTAATTGCTATCTCAACCCCCTCAGAATGTGACCTTTAACCAGTCAACCTGGAATTGCCTGTCAGCACTAATCGAGGTAATTTGCCCAATAGGTACTTTCTTTCCCCTTAGGAAGGTGACCCTGCCTGAAACTGCAGTCTTTGTTAATAATTTTCTGATTCTGACCCCCTTTTTGCCTTTAATAACCTTTCCTTTTCTGTAACTCAAGGGAGCTCCTATCTATTTGCTAGGTGGATGCTGGCTGATTACGAACTGTTTAATAAAGCCAATTTGATCCTTAAATTGACTCCACTGAATTTTTGTTGTTTAACAACATGTACAAAACTAGACTCAATTTTCTTGACTTTCAGAGTCCACTTTTTCTAGTAATAGTGCCTTCATTTCTATTCCATTGTGTCTTGAAACAGAGGCATGATTTTTCCTTCATTTTCTTTATTTCCCTCTCTAATGTACAGTGTGTAAGTCTCATCAATTCTTCCTTAATAATTTCCTTCTCCATTTTCCCTTCTTTTAACACGGTTACCATGTTTATGTTAATTTAATAACTAAAGCACAGCAATGATTCTTTGTTTTTGATCTTTAGCAGTTCAGTTTATCCTGAATCCTCATGGAGCTGTCATTGTAGTAAAATATTGCTCTAATTATGCTTCTTTCCTCCAAAAAATCCTTAAATGGCTTCCTTTGCTAACACAACACCGTTCTTGCTCCTTCGCTTTATTGATTGAATCACCTCCCTCCCAATTCTGGTTGCCATGTGTAGTTCTGGGCATAACCTATCTTTCTTCCAAGCTATCACTTTTCTCCAAAACCCCCAGTTCCGGCCCAATAACACTAGCTATTATTTCTACACTATTCCATAAGCATTCTTTCTTCAATACTTTTGCTCTTCCCTGACCATTCTCAGATTCTTTTTTAACTCCTTTAATATTTTGTCCAAACCATGCAATTAACACCCACTATATAGTCATTTATTATAGTCACATTTTTCATATGTAATAAATGTTCTATCCACACACCTAAACTGCAAACTTCTGGAGATCAAGGTGCATACCTCAGACCTTGTATAAGGATAAAGTGTTGTCAGGGTAAAGAGTGATCAGTAAAGAGTGACTGATACTGAAGGAAGCAGTCAGATTTGGGTAGGTGGGCAGAGAAAGGGCATTCGAGAGGAACAAGAGGAACAAGAGAAAATGCACTGCTTGTTCCAGAGACTGGAAATATGATATCAAATAAAGGGTCAATTTAATTCCTTAACAACAACAACAAAAGCAGGGCTCAGCTATTCTTCTTCCCCTTGCTTACTTTTCTCCAAGGCACAAGGGTGGTCATTTTTGCGTCAGGACTTTTGCACTTTTACGCTTGTTGTGGAAAATATAATCACCAAAATAGAATTTTAAAATTACTTTGTTGTTTGCAAGAGCCGTGTTACAGGAAGGAAAGAGGGGGAGGGTTCACGAACTGTAGGCAAATTACCACCGTAACCCAGTTCCTTAACATATAAAATTACAGGATCTATTTTATCCAACCCGCCCCCGCCCCCGCCATCCCCCAGAGTTGCCTTGTGGTTAGCAGGGGGGAAATGCCTCCTACACCCAGCAGGGTGGGGGAAGGCAGGGCCCTGTAGTCAAAAGTTCCTGAGAGCTCTTTAAAACGGGCACTGTTTGCATACATTTGCGGGTTTTTTTAATTTTTAATTTTTAAAAAATTTAAAATTTTTTGGCCACGCTGTGCAGCATGAGGGATCCTAGTTCCCCAACCAGGGATCCAACCCATGCCCCCTGCAGTGGAAGGGCAGGGTCCTAACTGCTGGACCTCCAGGGAAGTCCCTATCTGCATATATTCGAGAGGGTCACACAGTTGGTCCAGTAAAACACTCAGGAACCACCATTTACACAAGCCCTTAACTTCTCTAACAACTGATACATAGTGCTGTAACCATTCAACAAACTCATTTATTCAACAAATATTCTCTGAGTACTAGAGAATATTTGAGATAAACACTGTTCTAGAGGAAACATGTCTCACAATAAACAATATACAAAAATCATATACGCAGAAGTTTTATGAAAGAGTAGGGAAATATACATACCATGAGAATACTGACCAAAAGAAAGCTGGTCTAGCAATATTAATATAAATGAAATACACTTTCATGCAAAAAAATATTACTAGCAGTTCACTTTGTAATGTTGAAATGATCATCAGGAAGGCATCACAATTTTATCTCTGTATCCTCTGAAAAACAGCCTCAATACGTATAAAGCAAAAAAGTTGACTGAACTGTAATGGAAAATAAATAAATCCACAATCTTAATAGATTATTGGGGAGAAGCTAATTTCTTTACCATCCCTTCTCTCCCTACATCTTGGCATTGCGTATTCCTCTCCTTTTTACCTGATATTACCTTCTTAGAGAGCTAGTTTCAAATTATTCTATTTAAAATAATGCCTCCCTATTATTTTTTTCATTAAATTATTATATAATTTAGACAGTAAATATGGTCTATTTTTGCTTCTTTCCAATAGAATACATTTGATCACATTTTTTTTTAATACAGCAGGTTCTTAATAGTCATCCATTTTATACACATCAGTGTATACAGGTCAATCCCAATCTCCCAATTCATCACTTCACCACCCCTAACCCCCTGCGGCTTTCCCCCTTGGTGTCCATACATTTGTTCTCTACATCCGTGTCTCAATTTCTGCCCTGCAAACCGGTTCATCTGTACCATTTTTCTAGGTTCCACGTATATGCGTTAATATACGATATTTGTTTTTCTCTTTCTGACTTACCTCACTCTGTATGACAGTCTCTAGGTCCATCCACGTCTCAACAAATGACCCAATTTCGTTCCTTTTTATGGCTGAGTAATATTCCATTGTATATATGTACCACATCTTCTTTATCCATTCATCTGTCGATGGGCATTTAGGTTGCTTCCATGACCTGGCTGTTGTAAATAGTGCTGCAATGAACATTGAGGGGCATGTGTCTATTGGAATTGTGGTTTTCTCTGGGTATATGCCCAGTAGTGGGATTGCTGGATCATATATATGGTAATTCTATTTTTAGTTTTTTAAGGAACCTCCATACTGTTCTCCATAGTGGCTGTATCAATTTACATTCCCACCAACAGTGCAGGAGGGTTCCCTTTTCTCCATACCCTCCCCAGCATTTGTTGCTTGTAGATTTTCTGATGAAGCCCATTCTAACTGGTGTGAGGTGATACCTCATTGTAGTTTTTTTTTTTTTAATTAATTTATTTTTATTTATGGCTGTGTTGGGTCTTCGTTTCTGTGCGAGGGCTTTCTCTAGTTGTGGCAAGCGGGGGCCACTCTTCATCGCGGTGCGCGGGCCTCTCACTATCATGGCCTCTCTCGTTGTGGAGCACAGGCTTCAGATGCGCAGGCTCAGCAATTGTGGCTCATGGGCCCAGCTGCTCCGTGGCATGTGGGATCTTCCCAGACCAGGGCTCAAACCCGTGTCCCCTGCATTGGCAGGCAGATTCTCAACCACTGCGCCACCAGGGAAGCCCTCATTGTAGTTTTGATTTGCATTTCTCTAATAATTAGTGATGTTGAGCAGCTTTTCATGTGCTTCTTGGCCATCTGTATGTCTTCTTTGGAGAAATGTCTATTTAGGTCTTCTGCCCATTTTTGGATTGGGTTGTTTGTTTTTTTAATATCGAGCTGCATGAGCTGTTTATACACTTTGGAGATTAATCCTTTGTCTGTTGATTCATTTGCAAATATTTTCTCCCATTCTGAGGGTTGTCTTTTCGTCTTGTTTATGGTTTCCTTTGTTATGCAAAAGCTTTGAAGTTTCATTAGGTCCCATTTGTTTATTTTTGTTTTTATTTCCATTACTCTAGGAGGTGCATCTAAAAAGATCTTGCTGTGATTTATGTCAAAGGGTGTTCTTCCTATGTTTTCCTCTAAGACTTTTATAGCGTCCTGTCTTACGTTTAGGTCTCTAATCCATTTTGAGTTTATTTTTGTGTATGGTGTTAGGGAATGTTCTAATTTCATTCTTTTACACGTAGCTGTCCAGTTTTCCCAGCACCACTTATTGAAGAGACTGCCTTTTCTCCATTGCATATCCTTGCCTCCTTTGTCATAGAAGAGTTGACCATAGGTGCACGGGTTTACCTCTGGGCTTTCTATCGTGTTCCATTGATCTATGTTTCTGTTTTTGTGCCACTACCATATTGTCTTGATTACTGTAGCTTTGTAGTATAGTCTGAAGTCAGGGAATCTGATTCCTCTGGCTCCGTTTTTTTCCCTCAAGACTGCTTTGGCTATTTGGGGTCTTTTGGGTCTCCATACAAATTTTAAGATTTTTTGTTCTAGTTCTGTAAAAAAATGCCATTGGTAATTTGATAGGAATTGCATTGAATCTGTAGATTGCTTTGGGTAGTATAGTCATTTTCACAATGTTGATTCTTCCAATCCAAGAACATGGTATATCTCTCCAACTGTTTGTTTTGTCTTTGATTTCTTTCATCAGCATATTATAGTTTTCTGAGTACAGGTCTTTTACCTCTTTAGGTAGGCTTATTCCTAGGTATTTTATTCTTTTTGTTGCAATGGTAAAGGGAGTGTTTCCTTAATCTCTCTTTCAGATTTTTCATCATTAGTGTATAGGAATGCAAGAGATTTCTGTGCATTAATTTTGTATCCTGCAACTTTACCAAATTCATTGATTAGCTCTAGTAGTTTTCTGGTGGCATCTTTAGGATTCTCTATGTATAGTATCATGTCATCTGCAAACAGTGATAGTTTTACTTCTTCTTTTCCAATTTGTATTACTTTTATTTCTTTTTCTTCTCTAATTGCCGAGGCTAGGACTTCCAAAACTATGTTGAATAATAGCAGTGAGAGTGGACATCCTTGTCTCATTCCTGATCTTATAGGAAATGCTTTCAGTTTTTCACCATTGAGAATGATGTTTGCTGTTGGTTTGTCGTATATGGGCTTGATTATGTTGAGGTAGGTTCCCTCTAGGCCCACTTTCTGGAGAGTTTTTACCATAAATGGGTGTTGAATTTTGTCAAAAGCTTTTTCTGCATCTAGTGAGATGATCATATGGTTTTTATTCTTCAGTTTGTTAATATGGTGTATCACATTGATTGATTTGTGTATATTGAAGAATCCTTGCATCCCTGGGATAAATCCCACTTGATCATGGTGTATGATCCTTTTAATGTGCTGTTGGATTCTGTTTGCTAGTATTTTGTTGAGGATTTTTGCATCTATGTTCATCAGTGATATTGGCCTGTAGTTTTCTTTCTTTGTGACATCTTTGTCTGGTTTTGGTATCAGGGTGATGGTGGCCTCATAGAATGAGTTTGGGAGTGTTCCTTCCTCTGCAATTTTTTGGAAGAGTTTGAGAAGGATGGGTGTTAGCTCTTCTCTAAATGTTTGATAGAATTCACCTGTGAAGCCATCTGGTCCTGGACTTTTGTTTGTTGGAAAATTTTTAGTCACAGTTTCAATTTCATTACTTGTGATTGGTCTGTTCATATTTTCTATTTCTTCCTGGTTCAGTCTTGGAAGGATGTACCTTTGTAAGAATTTGTCCATTTCTTCCAGGTTGCCCATTTTATTGGCATAGAGTTGCTTGTAGTAGTCTCTTAGGATGCTTTGTATTTCTGCAGTGTCTGTTGTAACTTCTCCTTTTTCATTTCTAATTTTATTGATTTGAGTCCTCTCCCTCTTTTTCTTGATGAGTCTGGCTAATGGTTTATCAATTTTGTTTATCTTCTCAAAGAACAAGCTTTTAGTTTTATTGATCTTGCTATTGTTTCTTTGTTTGTATTTCATTTATTTCTGCTCTGATCTTTATGATTTCTTTCCTTCTGCTAACTTTGGGTTTTATTTGTTCTTCTTTCTCTAGTTCCTTTAGGTGTAAGGTTAGATTATATATTTGAGATTCTTCTTGTTTCTTGAGGTAGGCTTGTATAGCTATAAACTTCCCTCTTAGAACTGCTTTTGCTGCATCCCATAGGTTTTGGATCATCGTGTTTTCATTGTCATTTGTCTCTAGGTATTTTTTGATTTTCTCTTTGATTTCTTCAGTGATCTCTTGATTATTAAGTAACGTAGTGTTTAGCCTCCATGTGTTTGTGTTTTTTACGTTTTTTTCCCTGTAATTCATTCCTAATCTCATAGCTTTGTGGTCAGAAAAGATGCTTGATATGATTTCAATTTTCTTAAATTTACTGAGGCTTGATTTGTGACCCAGGATGTGATCTATCCTGGAGAATGTTCCATGCGCACTTGAGAAGAAAGTGTAATCTGCTGGTTTTGAATGGAATGTCCTATAAATATCAATTAAATCTGTCTGGTCTATTGTGTCATTTAAAGCTTCTGTTTCCTTGTTTATTTTCATTTTGGGTGATCTGTCCATTGGTGTTAGTGAGGTGTTAAAGTCTCCTACTATTATTGTGTTACTGTCGATTTCCTCTTTTACAGCTGTTAGCAGTTGCCTTATGTATTGAGGTGGTCCTATGTTAGGTGCATATGTATTTATAATTGTTATATCTTCTCCTTGGATTGATCCCTTGATCATTATGTAGTGTCCTTCCTTTTCTCTTGTAACATTCTTTATTTTAAAGTCTATTTTATCTGATATGAGTATTGCTACTCCAGCTTTCTTTTGATTTCCATTTGCATGGAATATCGTTTTCCATCCCCTCACTTTCAGCCTGAATGTGTCCCTAGGTCTGAAGTGGGTATCTTGTAGACAGCATATATATGGGTCTTGTTTTTGTATCCATTCAGCAAGCCTGTGTCTTTTGGTTCGAGCATTTAATCCATTCATGTTTAAGGTAATTATCAATGTGTATGTTCCTCGTACCATTTTCTTAATCATTTTGGGTTTGTTTTTGTAGGTCCTTTTCTTCTCTTGGGTTTCCCACTTAGAGAAGTTCCTTTAGCATTTGTTGTAGAGCTGGTTTTGTGGTGCTGAATTCTCTTAGCTTTTGCTTGTCTGTAAAGCTTTTGACTTCTCCATCAAATCTGAATGAGATCCTTGCCAGGTAGAGTAATCTTGATTGTAGGTTCTTCCCTTTCCTCACTTTAAGTATATCATGCCACTCCCTTCTGGCTTGCAGAGTTTCTGCTGAGAAATCAGCTGTTAACCTTATGGGAGTTCCCTTGTATGTTATTTGTCATTTTTCCCTTGCTGCTTTCAATAATTTTTCTTTGTCTTTAATTTTTGCTAATTTGATTACTATGTGTCTTGGTGTGTTTCTCTTGGGTTTATCCTGTATGAGATTCTCTGCACTTCCTGGCCTTGGGTGGCTATTTCCTTTCCCATGTTAGGGAAGTTTTCGACTATAATCTCTTCAAATATTTTCTCTGGTCCTTTCTCTCTCTCTTTTCCTTCTGGGACCCCTATAATGCGAATGTTGTTGCATTTAATGTTGTCCCAGAAGTCTCTTAGGCTGTGTTCATTTCTTTTCATTCTTTTTTCTTTATTTTATTCCGCAGCAGTGAATTCCACCATTCTGTCTTCCAGGTTACTTATCCGTTCTTCTGCCTCAGTTATTCTGCTATGGATTCCTTCTAGTGTAGTTTCCATTTCAGTTATTGTATTGTTCATCTCTGTTTGTTTGTTCTTTAATTCTTCTAGGTCTTTGTTAAACATTTCTTGCATCTTCTCGATCTTTGCCTCCATTCTTTTTCCGAGGTCCTGGATCATCTTCACTATCATTATTCTGAATTCTTTTTCTGGAAGGTTGCCTATCTCCACTTCATTTAGTTGTTTTTCTGGGGTTTTATCTTGTTCCTTCATCTGGTACATAGCCCTCTGCCTTTTCATCTTTATCTTTCTGTGAATGTGGTTTTTGTTCCACAGGCTGCAGGACTGTAGTTCTTCTTGCCTCTGCTGTCTGTCCTCTCGTGGATGAGGCTATCTAAGAGGCATGTACAGGTTTCCTGATGGGAGGGACTGGTGGTGGGTAGAGCTGACTGTTGCTCTGGTGGGCAGAGCTCAGTACAACTTTAATCCGCTTGACTGCTGATGGGTGGGGCTGGGTTCCCTCCCTGTTGGTTGTTTGGCCTGAGGCAACCCAACACTGGAGCCTACCTGAGCTCTTTGGTGGGGCTGATGGCAGACTCTGGGAGGGCTCATGCCAAGGAGTACTTCCCAGAACTTCTGCTGCCAGTGTCCTTGTCCCCACGGTGAAACAGAGCCACCCCCCGCCTCTGCAGGAGACCCTCCAACACTAGCAGGCAGGTCTGGTTCAGTCTCCCCTGGATTCACTGCTCCTTCCCCTGGGTCCCGATGCGCACACTACTTTGTGTGTGCCCTCCAAGAGTGGAGTCTCTGTTTCTCCCAGTCCTGTCAAAGTCCTGCAATCAAATCCCACTAGGCTTCAAAGTCTGATTCTCTAGGAATTCCTCCTCCCGTTGCCAGACTCCCAGGTTGGGAAGCCTGACGTGGGGCTCAGAACCGTCACTCCAGTGGGTGGACTTCTGTGGTATAAGTGTTCTCCAGTCTGTGAGTCACCCACCCAGCAGTTATGGGATTTGATGTTGCTGTGATTGCGCCCCTCCTACTGTCTCATTGTGGCTTCTCCTTTGTCTTTGTATGTGAGGTATCTTTTTTGGTGAGTTCCTGTGTCTTCCTGTCGATGATTGTCCAGCAGCTAGTTTTGATTCTGGTGTTCTCACAAGAGGGAGTGAAAGCAGGGCCTTCCTCTCCACCCCTCCCTATTATTCTTTATTGTGTATATACTTGTCTGAGTTTACAGAATTCATTTACTTACTTATTAATTTCTCCTCTACTGAAGTGTATCCCATGAGGGCAAAGATATGTTTCTCATTCACCATGAAATCTCTGGTTCCCTGAACGGTTTCTGCCACATAAAAATATTTGCTGAATAAATGAATAAATAAACAACAGTTAACAATTGTTGGATACTTCTGTGTCCTAGCAACTTTAAATGTGTTATTTTAATTCTCCCGACAATCCTTAATTTTACAGAAATCCTTAATTCTCACAGAGTAATTTACTCAGTCTCACACAGTTAGTAAATGACAGAGTTACTATTTTTTTTTAATTAAAAAAATTACTTATTTATTTATTTATTGGTTGTGTTGGTCTTCGTTGCAGTGCACGGGCTTCTCACTGAGGTGGCTTGTCTTGTTGCAGAGCACGGGCGCTAGGTGCGTGAGCTCCAGTAGTTGTGGCACGCGGGCTCAGTAGTTGTGGTTCGCGGGCTCTAGAGTGCAAGCTCAGTAGTTGTGGCACATAGGCTTAGTTGTTCCACAGCATGTGGGATCTTCCTGAACCAGGGCTCGAACCCGTGTCCCTTGCATTGGTAGGTAGATTCTTAACCACTGTGCCACCAGGGAAGTCCCAGAGTTAAGATTTGAATCCAGGGATATTGTCTTCTTGCAAGTCCTTGGCAGTCCATTGAACTTGGGAATCCACCAAAAGCTCTTCTTACAGAGGGGTACAACAGTTTATTCAGTCAATAAAAATGTGTTGAATTGCCTACTGTGCGTAATGTGCCAGATATGCAATGATGAGGCAGAAATGGACAGTGTTTGATTTCTCAGGGCTTATGAAGTATTAGGGCAAAGTCTTTAAACAACTACTTGCATAATTAATTATTTAGTTACAATTATTTCAGTATCAGAAATGGTAACTTAAAGTACTATGACACTACACCACAGGAGACAGTAACCTAATCTGGGAATTCAGGGAAGGTTTCTCTGAGGAAGTGACATTTAGAGTGAAACTGATTCCTACTCATCTTTCAGATTTCAACCTAGATGTCATGAGCACCCCAGACACAGGATGATAATTCATGGTAGAAGAAACTTTAAAAGAAAACTTTTATTATTTTTATGTATTTCTTGTAAGGGCAAAAAAATTTCTCTTCTAGGTTCTTTTGCTTGTCTAATAATTAAGACAGAATAACAGGAGAAAAACACATTTAAATACGTATGTACAGGAGCCCCTCAGAGACAATGAGACTCAAAGGAGGTCAGGAAATTGAGGCTTATATACCATCCTGAGCTGAGGAGAAGGGGGTAGGGGTCTGGGGCTTCAAAGGGGAGGAAGACAAGTCACAGGAAGAGAAGAGTGGATGTTTGGTAATCAGGTATTTGCCCCACCATGAAGGTAAATCTTTCAGATAGAAAAGTTATCTCTGGTAATAGCTCTCTCTCTGGGCCAGGCCCCCTATCTAAATTCTTTTAGGCAGTTGAGAGAGAGAGAAAAATTTTTCTTGAATCTGTTGGGTCTTGAATGCCTTCAGCTCAGAATAATCCACATATGCAAAGGGACATATTTTGGGGTGGTGTATTCTGCTTCCCTTCACTCCAAAATACCAAGAGTTAAAATAGCTATGACACTGTTATTATGCCTAAGAAACTTGATAATATTATCAAATTTCTGGTCAAAATTAAAATTTTCCTGATTGTTTCAGGATGTTCTTGCAGTTGATTTGTTAACATAAGGATCCAATGAAGATTCATACACTACATTTGGTAGAATTGCTTCTTAAATTCTTTAAAGTATATAACATTTTGTCACCTTTTTTTTTTTTTAAACAATATGTTTGTTGGAGAAATTGTTCTATAGACTTGCCCTTAATTTCAGATTTTCCTGATTGCAGCCCCATGATGTTGTTTAACATGTTTCTTTGTCCCCTGTATTTTCTGTAAAACTGGTAATTAGGTATAGAGATTTGATCAGATTCAGGTTCAATTTCTTTTGGCAGGAATACTTCATTGCTGTTGTACACATCCTATGGCATCAAATCAGGAGACATATAAGCCTAATTGTCTCTCCTCTTGTGATGTCAGGAGCTATTGATCACCATTGCATAAATCCAGGATTTCATTAGGGTTTGCAGTCTGGTAATATTTTTGTTGTTGTTTTTTAACTTTTTAAAATTGAAGTATAGTTGATGTAAAATACTGTATGTTACATGTGTACAATATAGTGATTCACAATTTTTAAAGTTATACGCCATTTATAATTATTATAAAATATTGGCTATATTCCCCATGTTGTGGAATATATCCCTGTAGATTACTTTATACCTAGTAGTGTGTACCTCTTAATCCCCTACCCTTATATTGTTCTTCCCCCCTTTCCTTTCCCCACTGGTAACCACCAGTTTGTTCTCTATATCTGTGAGTCTGCTTCTTTTTGGTTATATTCACTATTTGTTGTATTTTTTAGATTCCACATATAAGAGATAACATACAGCATTTGTATTTCTCTGTTTGACTTATTTCACTTAGCACAATGCCCTCCAAGTCCATCCATGTTGCTGCAAATGGCAAAATTTCATTCTTTTTTATGGCTGTGTAGTTTTCCATTGTGTATATATATGTATGTATGTATATATACACACACACACACACACACACACACACACACACACACACCACATCTTCTTTATCCATGCATCTGTTGGACACTTAGATTGCTTCCATATCTTGGCAATTGTAAATATTGTTATGAACATTGGGGTGCATGTATCTTTTCAAATTAGAGTTTTTGTTTTTTTCTGGTATATACCCAAGAGTGGAATTGCTGGGTCATATTGACAGTTCAGTTTTTAGTTTTTTGAGAAACCTCCATACTGTTTTTCACAGTGGCTACACCAATTTATTGATACATTCCCACCAACAGTGTACAAGGCTTCCCTTTCTCCACTACCTCACCTACATTTGTTATTTGTGTTCTGTTTGTTGATACACATTCTGACAGGTGTGAGGTGATATCTCATTGTGTTTTTTTTTTAATTGAAATATAGTTGATTTACAATGTTGTATTAGTTTCTGGTGTTCAGCAAAGTGATTCATATATAGTTTATATATATATATATATAAACTATAATGGAAAAGAATATATACATATAAAGAATATAAAGAATATATATATAAAGAATATATATATGTATATTCTTTTCCATT
Source organism: Balaenoptera acutorostrata (assembly GCF_949987535.1). Classification (NCBI taxonomy): domain Eukaryota; kingdom Metazoa; phylum Chordata; class Mammalia; order Artiodactyla; family Balaenopteridae; genus Balaenoptera; species Balaenoptera acutorostrata. Next base: position 88,522,442 of record NC_080074.1, read on the forward strand.
ATAGTTTATTACAAGACATTGAATATAGTTCCCTGTGCTATACAGTGCAGACTGGTAATATTTTAATATTACTATTCTGTCTTCAATTATGAACTGGAATACATCTATATAGAGAAACTTTCCCTTATAAACTATTCCCTCAGGTTATACTGAGGTGCAGTTCTTCTAGGAAAGGCAAGATAAATGCTTCATTCATTCTTTGTTTAGTTTCTGTCTTCAGAATTATGTGTTGGTTTCCTAGCATTCTCCAAAGGGAACAATGAGGCTTTTTATTCTATTGTTGTAAATATCACTATGACTTTTACAAATTTGAAATGTTCCAATAAAAGTATACATACATTGATGTGGTCCAAGAATAAATGTATGTATATTACATACATGTATACAACACCAATATTATTACTAACAATTTGATCACAGAAAACAGATTAAGATTTCTTTGCAGTTATTTTTGTCCTTAGGATACTTCTCAGTAGGGATACATAGATAAATTCTTATGTTGTAAAGACATTTGGAATAATTTTTTTCTATGTGATTAATCTGCCATCTTTCTACATAATTAGGTTTATTTATTTTATTTTGATTTCAATTATTTTTTAAATTTTACTTTGCTTTAAACTTACATATTTCCAAAGTCTATGCTACAAAACAAAGTACTTTTGTGAAAAGATTAGCTTCTTTCCTATCTCACACACCCTGTCTTCTCTATCCCCTCATGGCTAACTATTTTTATTAGTTTTCACTTATTCTTCGTTTAAAAATAATATATGTGAATACATTTCTCTATATTATTATTCCTCCCCTTCCTTAGATAAAAGATACCTGGTGTTTGGGGAGGGTGGGAGGGAGGGAGATGCAAGAGGGAAGAGATATGGGAACATACGTATATGTATAACTGATTCACTTTGTTTTAAAGCAGAAACTAACACACCATTGTAGAGCAATTATACTTCAATAAAGATGTTAAAAAAATGCTGCAATAAACAATCTTTTAAATAGTTGTTTAAATATCTCAAATAAATAAATTGCTTTTCTTTAGCAATTTACGTGTCAAAAAAAAAAAAAAGATACCTGGTGTTTTATTTTTTTTCCTAAACATGTTTGTTTTCTAAACATGCTTGTTTTTCACGCTTAGCCAGTATATCCTGGTAATTACTCCACAGTAATATACAGATACTGTCTTTATTCATTTTACAGTTGTGTACTATTTAAACATGCAAAATAACATAGTAGTTTATTCAGCCTGTCTTTTCATGATGGGCATATATGTTGTTCTTAGTCTTTTGCTGTTACAAAGAGTGCTATCATTTATAGCCTTGTGCATTCAACTTTCTGTGTTTTTGTTAGTGTTTCTTTGGGATAGGTTTCTGGAAGTGAGAGTTTTGGGTCAACACAAATCCATTTGTACTTGTCCTGAATATCACCACGTTCTCCTCCATGTGGGTTATGTAATTTTGCATTCCCACCAGCAATGTATGGTAATATCTGTTTCCCCACAGCCTTGCCAACAGAGTATGTTGTCAAGCTTGTGGGTTTTTCTCCACCTGATATGCAAGAAATGGCAACTCATAATGGTATTAATTTGCATCTTTTTTTTTTTATTATGAGCAGCTTTCTATATGGTCAAGGATCATGTGATTTTTTTTTCTGTGAACCATCTGTTTCTATTTCTTAATCATTTTTCAAAAGCTCTTTTAGACGTTCTTTATACATCAGGGATAGTGCTCCTTTGTGATACAAGTTCCAACTATTATTATGTGAGGAACATGTACAATTTTTCCTTTTCCATACAGCTATTCAGTTATCCCAACATCAGTCATTAAGAAATGGAACATGGCATTGTTTTGCAGCTGAAAGGGGACCAATGTAGTTGGAATAGGTCAGTGGGAGAGTCATGAAAATAAAGCTAATAAAGTTGGCAAGGGGTAGATTATATAAAATTTTACAGTACAGATTAGAAATTTTCATTTTTATCTTGGTAGCAGTAGATAGACACTGAGGAGTAGTATATGTCAGGGGGTGTTTGAGCAAGCTTCCCTTGGCTGGGGGTGGTGGCAGTGGGTCAATTTCTTTACCCAAGTTGGAGGCAAGACAAGCCACAGAGGTTAAGTAGTAGCAAAGGTCCCAAGGTATGTAGCTGAATTTATACTTGGAATATTTATTCAAATCCCAACATCCTTAATATTAAAAGACATGTAGTTGACTCTTCTTGTTCCAATATGGTTCCCATAGGTATTGCTAAAATTTCAACTGGCCGCATCTGAATTGCAGTAGCTGTCTGCATGGATGGTGCCTGTAATGTGTGAGGCTGCTCCCTCCTGTGGGAAGCAGCTCAACCTACAGCAGGTCTAGAAATCCCTTATGCAACTGTCTGGAACAGACTGCATAGGCATCGTATCACAGTGGGCTGTACAGGGACACTAGCCATAGATTCGGCTCACTTCTGTTCTTCCCGTCAATTGCAGTAATTACTAACTGCCCCACTTGTTAGCACCCCTCCTCTACATAGTCCACAGTGAGTTCAGCTTGGGAGCTGAATCTTGCTCAAGACACGTTTAGTAAATATACATCTCTAGCTTTACTTTTCAAGGTACAGTGGATACATTATTGGACAGCCCCTCTAACAAAAGGAAAATATTGGAAGTTAACAAAGGGGTTGGGAAATGATGTATCAGTGTAATCCAGTCAGTGTTACAGTCAGTGTCTTTGTGAAGATAATGGCCTATAGCAGCGGTCCCCGACCTTTTCGGCACCAGGGACCGGTTTCGTGGAAGACAGTTTTTCCACAGACAGGGGGTGGCCGGGTGGGATGGTTCAGGCTGTAATGCGAGCGATGAGGAGCGATGGGGAGCGGCATATGAAGCTTCGCTCGCTGGCCTGCCGCTCACCTCCCGCTGTGCGGCTGGGTTCCTAACAGGCCTTGGACTGGTACCGGTCTGCAGCCCGGGGGTTGGGGACACCTGGCCTATAGTATCCTAAAAACTCTCTTAGTGCCACCTAACTGGCAAAGGAAAAATCATGTAAATATAGCGTTGAGTTAAAACTTTTAAGGGTCAGGTTTATAACTTGTAATGAACTGAGGTGAATTGGGATCTATTTCAGTTTGTATATACTGAAATGAAACAATTCATTTGAAAAACAATCCCCTTGAAATGGAACAATCTAGCACTAGGTGATAGGTTAACACAGGTGGAGAATCATGGTTTGACTTTAAACAAACCCAACAAGGCAAAAATTGAATAAAAACCCCACTTCTGACTGATGCTCTTCTCTTTAAGTTCTGAACATTTTAACTTTCTTATGAAGAAAAGCGTCTGACAAGAATTAAGGGGCGTCACCTGGTCTTTGGCAAAAAATTCCCCTAAAATAGAGTGATGCAAATATATTCACTATTTAAAAACATCACTTTGGCTGCTTCACGGTGAATGTATTAGAGGAAAGCAAGAGTGGAAGTGGGATACCAGTCATCCAGGTGATAAACAATGGAGGAAAGCAGATGGATTTGAGAGATGTTTAGGAGTTATAAACCATAGGACTTGGTGATTCACTGGATGTCAAGGGTAAGGAAGAGGAAGAGTCAAAGGTAATTGTCAACTGTGGCTAGACTTTTCCAGATAGACCTTAAATACACATAAATGGAAAATCTCTCAGCTTTGCAGTACAGACACTAAAAAAGGGAGCTTGTCCTGGTGCTGGCACGATAAGAAAGTCAAGGCCTTTAGCCTGCTTATTACACTTGGGTGACATGGCTCACTGAGTGCATTGTTGGTTACTGACACAAAGCGATGTGTGTCACTTTAATAATCTAACAATCTGGAGAACATCTTACTCAATGTGGTGAGGATGCCCACCACCCACTGGGCTTGGCTTTATGAGATTCAAGGAAACCAATGGGAAGATGAGCCTACCTAGCTGCCTATTTGGCTCATTTTTATCCTTTATGCAGCTGATTTGCTGCTTTAGAAGTAAATCAGGGGCTTCCCTGGTGGTGCAGTGGTTGAGAATCTGCCTGCTAATGCAGAGGACACGGGTTCGAGCCCTGGTCTGGGAAGATTCCCACATGCCGCGGAGCAACTAGGCCCGTGAGCCACAACTACTGAGCCTGCGCGTCTGGAGCCTGTGCTCCGCAACAAGAGAGACCGCGATAGTGAGAGGCCCGCGCACCGCGATGAAGAGTGGCCCCCGCTCGCCGCAACTAGAGAAAGCCCTCGCACAGAAACGAAGACTCAACACAGCCAAAAATAATTATAAAAATAAATAAATAAAAGATGACTATTAAAAAAAAAGAAGTAAATCACTGCAAAAGTAACTGAACCGAGTTCAAGTTTTCATTTGTATCTACCCTCAGTCTTAAACCAGTGAGTCTCTGGTTTGAGCACTTGACTAGGCATCTGGTTACGCTACCGTTTGAGATGGGGACCAGAGTGGAGGAGAACTGGGCCTTTTATTTTGCTGCTGTTGTTGTAACTGCTGTTGCTGCAGCTGTGTGAGAGGTAAAGAAAATAAATTCCATTTTGGATATGTTGAGTCTAAGGTCGCTTTGATATTCCAAATGGAAATAGGAACTAGGCAGTTGTATATATGGGTCCAGATCCCAGAAGAAAGTTGTGGGCTAAAGATAAAAATGTGAGAATCCTTAGCCAAACAGATAGAAATGGAAATTATGAACATGAATGAGATCACCTAGGGAGACAGTATAGTCAGAAGCGGAGCAAGAACGGGACTCTGAGAGAAACACATTATTTGTCAAGGACAGAGAGCAGGCTGGGAAGACAGATGTATATAGCAGAATAGGTAAGAGAAGCTTGGGAGACTGTTTCAAGGGGAACGTGATCAACTGTCAAATGCTATGGAGAGTCATGTAAAATGCAAACTGTCCACTGGATTTAGCGAGCAAAGTTTATTGATGGCCTTAAGTGAAAGCTGTTTTGGTATAGCGGTGGTAGCTAAAGCCAGATAGAAATAGTTTTAGGAGTGCCTGGGAGGTGAAGAGAGGACACCAAATAGAGACACCCTTGAGAAGCTGAACTTTGAGGGGATAGAGAGAAATTAACAGGTTTTAGGAAGCCAGGAAAGAAGAGAGAGCGAAGTAGTAATAGTATATGTGTTAAATGTTATGTAAACTTAATTCCACAAACATTTGTTGATCACATGAGGGGCACAGGGCAGGGAACTGAGAATTGCGAGATGAGAGAGTAGAAAGCAGTCCTTCCCCTCAAGGTGCTCAAAGTTGAATAGGGGAGAGACAACTAAATAATTATGTATAAGGACAATGCAATAACACATGTGCTAGACACAGTGGTAGCATAGTATGTTTATTATGGAGAACAGGGAAGACATTTGAAGTCATGTTTAAACTGAGTTATGAATTCTTAAGTGTTTTCTCGGATGACTATGAGAAAGGTATTCCAGGCAGAGAGAAAAGCATCATTTACTGGAAAACTGCATACAGCCTTTAAAGAATATGGGTTCTTGGAATGGCATTGTCTAGATATAAATCCTGCCTCCAAAATTACCAGCTCTGTGACTTTGGGTAATGACCATACCTTTGCCAAGCCTCAACTTCCTCATCTATAAAATGAAAGCTGATAATTCCTATGTCAGATTTTTAGGGAGGCATAAAAGCTGAGATGCACCGAATTCAGCAGCTGGTACACAGTAAATGTTCAATATACATTAGCTCTTGTTATTACTGTAGGATCTAAAATGCAAGAAGTGTGGCAAGGTATGAAGCTAAAGAAGGTAATCAGGAACCAGATCATGATGGATTTGTCAGGAAATTCAGCATTGTGCCCAGCACTAATGAAAAGAAACTGGTGCAATTATTAGAAGACAAACTGAAGTCAGGCTTAATTCCACCAAAAAAAAAAAAAATCTTCAGGAAGCGTCTTAATTATAATCTCCTGTTGATGAAGCCTAAGGCAACAGCTATGTACGAGTACCTCTCAGGCTACTAATTAGGAGGCTGAACTGCTAACCTCTAACTGTGCAATTTGCAATTTTTTTTTTTTTTTTACATTACAACATCTTGTAACACAATGCGTTATTTTCCATTAAGATTGTTGCTAAACTTCAGTTTTCTAATTCTTCTCTTTATATTTTTTGGTATTTAAAAAGAAAAACTGGTAGTACGGCAACGCTTTGATTTCAGTAAAAAAAGCTCTTTCACCTCTACCACCAAAACAAAACAAAACACACTAGGATTAGCTGATCATGTACTATAGCTGACCTTGAGAGTATGGTAAGGGCATTTTTAAGGGTAGAGTTAGACTCCATAAAAAAACTGCAGGTAGATCTAAGGAAATTTGCATTGCATGTGGTCTCTATGCTTTTGTCATAGTTTGGATGGATAAAGGTTTCTCTAGTCCAAAAAGTCAGTGGTTTCTCTTTTAGATTTTTATTTTGAGGTAGTTCAACTTCTGACTTATGTAAGCAATATTCCTTCTGTAGAAGAAATTTTTGCTTTAAAAAGATAATTCTGGGTCACCACTGCCTAGAGTACTTAATTTAACCTGTTGAGTAATTTTTTTTTTATTGAGGTAAGATCGGTATGTAACATTACATTAATTTCAGGTGTACGATATAATAATTTGATATATGTATACACCACAAAGTGATCAACACAGTAAGTCTAGTTACCACCCATACAATTGACCACTTTGACCCATTTTGCCCACCCCCAACTGTCTTCTTCTCTGGTAACCACCAATCTTTTCTCTGTATCTATGAGTTTAGTTTTGTTTTGTCTGTTCATCTGTTTTCTTCTTTAGATTCCACATATAAGTGAAATCATACGGTATTTGTCTTTCTCTGACTTATTTCACTTATCATGATACCCTCAAGTTCCATCCATGTTGTCACAAATGGCAAGATTTCCTTGTTTTTCTTTATGGCTAAGTAGTATTCCACTGTATATACATACACCACATCTTCTTTATCCATTCATCTATCAAGGGACACTTAGGTTGCTTCCATATCTTGGCTATTTTGTAAATAATGTTGCAATTCAAATGCATACATCTTTTCAAATTAGTGATTTTGTGTTCAGCAAATACCAACAAGTGGAAGAGCTGGACCATATAGTAGTTCTATTTTTAATTTTTTGAGGAACCTCCATAATGTTTTCCATAGTGGCTGCACCAATTTACACGCCCACCAACAATGTACAAGTGTTCTCTTTCTCCACATCCTTTCCAACATTTGTTAAACTTTCTTTTTGATAGTAGTCATCCTAATGGGTGTGAGTTGATATCTCATTGCAGTTTTGATTTGCATTTCCATGATAATTAGTGATGCTGAACATCTTTTCATGTGCCTGTTGGCCATCTGTATGTCTTCTCTAGAAAAATGTCTATTTAGATCCTCAGCCCATTTTAAAATCAGATTGTTTGATTTTTTTGCTATTGAGTTGTTTTAATTCTTTATACATTTTGGGTATTAACTCCTTATCAGATATATGATTTGTATTCCCATTCAGTAAGTTGTCTTTTAATTTTGTTAATGGTTTCCTTTGCTATGCAGAAGCTTTAAAGTTTGATGTAGTCCCACTTATTTTTGCTTTGGTTACCTTTGCTTTTGGAGTCAGTCCAAAATTTCAATGCCAAGACCAATGTCAAGGATCTTACTGCCTATGTTTTCTTCTAGGAGTTTTATGGTTTCAGGTCTTACATTCAAGTCTTTAATCCATTTTGAGTTAATTTTTGCCTATGGTATAAGATAGTAGTCTAGTTTCATTCTTTTGCATGTAGCTATCCAGTTTCCCACTGTATATTCTTGGCTCCCTTCTTGTTATTTAACTGACCATATATTTGTGGGTCTATTTCTGGGTTCCCTATTCTGTTCCACTTATCTGTGTGCCTATTTTTCTGACAATATCATACTGTTTTGATACTATAGCTTTGCAGTATAGTTTGAAATCATGGACTGTGATACCTCCAGTTTTGTTCTTCTTTCTCAGGATTGCTTTGGCCATTTGTGGTCTTCTGTGGTTTCATACAAATTTTAGTATTGTTTGTTCTAGTCCTTGAAAAATGGCATTGTAATTTTTGATAGGGATTGCATTGAATCTGTAGAAAGCTTTGGGTAATATGGACATTTCAACAATATTAATTCTTCCAATCCATGAGCATGGAATATTTTTCAATATTTTGTGTCTTATTTCTTTCACCAATGTCTTATAGTTTTCAGTATACAAGTCTTTCACCTTGTATTAATTTATTCCTAGGTATTTTATTCTTTTTGATACAATTATAAATGGGATTGTTTTCTTAATTTCTCCTTCTGATAGTTGGTTATTAGTTTAAAGAAAGCAACAGGTTTCTATACATTGATTTTGTATCCTGCAACTATAGTGAATTCATTTATTAGTTCTAACTATTTTTCCGTGGAGTCTTTCTTTTTACAGTATCATGTCATCTGTAAATAGCGACAGTTTTACTTCTTCCCTTCCAATTTGGATGCCTTTATTTTTGAGTATTTTTAAAGTTAAAAATATCATCCTGATATCTTCATTTGGGAATTTTCCACTCCTGATGAATCCAGTGGTATAATCTTTTTACTGGAATGGTTAATGCTGAGTTTAGTATTTGATATGCCATGTATTGTTATTGCTACTTTTGATGCATGGTATGGAGTGATTTGTGTTACCTCCTGCGTGTGTGTGTTTCAACTTCCCTAATTTTTTTCTGATGGTCTGAGCTTATAAATTAGGCCTCATTTTAGCATGTTTATGTATATATACAATTGGGTCGATTCTTCAAGACGTTTAATCAAGCTTATCTGGTCCAATTAGTCGAACACAATTTCCTATGGTAGGAGGTCCTGAACTACTGCCAGCATTGTAGGTCTTATCTTTAGGTTTGCAGATGTTTAATAACCACATTGAGATGATCTAAGAGTGCAGGGCAATTTCTTTCAAGCAGTGGCTTTGGATTTCGAAATTTTTTGTTTTTTGTTTTCCCCCAAGATCTACCTTAACATCTGTCACCTAGTACACGTGTACATGACTGAACAGAGTGTTAACTGCAGAATAATTACGCGACTATCCGAGAGGTTCCTTAAATTTTTCACTCTGTTTCAGATATAAGAAAAACTGTTCCCTTCCCAGGTGGAAACCAGTTAAGCTGATTTCACGAACTACTAGTGGGTCGTTAAAGGCAGACTGAAATCGCTCCTCTAGCAGTCTCCTCTGCTGCTCCTTCTGTCCCAACATTTTGGAAATGCATTGCAGAAGTTACCGAGCCGCAGCTGCGCTTCGTTCCTAGAGGGTGGGCCGGTTTTCTTCTTCCCGGGAAGCAGCAGGGCGCCGACCTACAGCCCCAGGCTCGGTGGATGATGCGGGGCTCGACCCGTTTCCCTGCCTACCAGCTTCCTCGAAGTCCGTCCCACCTCCTTCATCTGCTCTCGGCGAATTTAGTGCCTCCCCTGAGAAGTGGGCCGAGCGCCGAGCGATCGATGCCTCCTCCCCGCCCTGGGAGCCGCCATTTTGGGGGGAGGAGAAACACTCGTAGGGGCGGCTGCGGCTCAATGGGATGTTGACTGGCTTCTCCTTCTCTTGCCAGCGCTGTGGAGCCGGGTCAGAAGCCTCCACCGGGGCCGCTCCTCCGGCTGCCTCTCCGGAATGAGGCCTCAGTTCCCGCGCAGGACGGCTCCCTTTTCCTTCCGAGAGTAAGTGGCGGCCGGCGGCGCGGCGCGCCCCCGCGCGCCCTCCGCTGTCAGTTACCCCGCGCGGCCCCGTCCCTCCCCCGCCCCGCTGGGCGCTCGGCGCAGACTCGCTTGTTTATTTCTGCAGGAGCCCAAGGAGAGGCCGAAGCCGAGACGATGCCTGGGAAGCTGAAGGTGAAAATCGTGGCCGGGCGCCATTTGCCGGTGATGGACCGAGCTAGTGACCTGACTGATGCCTTCGTGGAGGTTGGTGCAAGGTCCTGCCCCTCCAAACACAGGGAGCGCCGAGCCCTGTGAAGGATCTTAGCCACCTCGCCCGCAGCCTCTCAGCCCATTCCCCTGTGGACCGCCCTGCTGGGTGCCGTGCTTGTCCAGCCCTCCCTGGAGGGCTGCCTGCCGAGACTGTAGCCCATGTGACGGGGGCAACTGCTCGCAGGCGTCCGCGGCGCGCTCTGCCGCGCGGGGAGGCTTTTACTGCTCTGCCTGCAGGGTGACCCTGATGTCAGGACTCCTAACAGGCCACCTGCCAGTCAGGGCATCCCGAGGTGTGACCACGCGGCCACTGAAACACACACACACACAGACACACACACAGACACACACACACAGACACACACACACCCTTCTTTGGTGGGGGGAGGGTAGCTAGCTTTTAATGCTACAGTGATGGAGATGATGTTTAAGAATGTAGATACGGTCCGTTATGGGCACTGGGGGAGCTGCAAGGCGATCTCCTCTTTAACATATTATTTTCTGAATCATCAGTGTAAGTTCTAAGACCCAAGCGCAACACTTTTCTTCTCTCGTATAGACTGGTAGGTCGAGGAGCTGTTTCAGGGTAATTTAGTGCCTTGTGGTAGGAAGCCAATTAAGTGCCATGGATTTAAATTGCAAAATTGCTTTTTAAATCTAATGATTAGTTTAAAACTCATGCTAATTAGCACAGGCCCCGGAAAGTAATAATCCAGAGAAAGAAGCCAAGTAAGATTGTAATAAAAATTGTCACGGTGAGTCAGAGCATTAGAACGATAATCGTTTGGGCTGTTAATGCTTAGAGTTGATAGATACATGGTAATATACAGCCTGATTCCATATCAATATAAAATACTGTTGATGTTCCCTAAAGATTCTCTGACCTAATCAGACATTGCCATTGCAGTTCTTAAGCTCAACTTCATTTTTATGTGAGAAACAGTTACTGGGTGTGTTCTTGGGCCAGATGATAGGTCATGGGGATACACAGATTGCCAAAGCCTAGTCTTTGCTTTCTGGTATCTCAGAGACTGACCCACACAATTTAGGTTAATAAATAATAGCTAATATGCAGTGAGTCTCATTATTGCCAGGTCTGTGCTAAGTGTTTTTCAATTCTTAGTCCTTATAACAGTCCTGCTATTGTATTATTTTCCCATATTGTAATTGAAGTCCCTGAAAGACACAAGTTTTTTTTTTTAATTAATTAATTTATTTATTTATTTATTTATGGCTGTGTGGGGTCTTCGTTTCTGTGCGAGGGCTTTCTCTAGTTGTGGCAAGCGGGGGCCACTCTTCATCACGGTGCGCGGGCCTCTCGCTATCGCGGCCTCTCTTGTTGCGGAGCACAGGCTCCAGACGCGCAGGCTCAGTAATTGGGGCTCACGGGCCTAGTTGCTCCGCGGCATGTGGGATCTTCCCAGACCAGGGCTCGAACCTGTGTCCCCTGCATTGGCAGGCAGACTCTCAAGCACTGCGCCACCAGGGAAGCCCCTGTTTGTTTTTTTTTTTTTTTTTTAAAGGGGTGTTTTAGCTCTATTTTTAATTAATTAATTTATTTATTTATGGCTGTGTTGGGTCTTCGTTTCTGTGCGAGGGCTTTCTCCAGTTGCGGCGAGCGGGGGCCACTCTTCATCGCGGTGCGCGGGCCTCTCACTGTCGCGGCCTCTCTTGTTGCGGAGCACAGGCTCCAGACCCATATTGCAGAGAATGCACCCGGAACAGCGTCTCACTGTGGCTTCTCCTCTGTCCTTGGACGTGGGGTGTCCTCCTTGGTGAAGTCCAGGGTCTTCCTGTCAATGATTGTCCAGCAGCCAGTTGTGATTCTGGTGCTCTCGCAAGAGGGAGTGAGAGCACGTCCTTCTGCTCCGCCATCTTGGTTAATCTCCTCCTGTTTGTTTGTTTTAATATCACATGGACTTTTGTTTCCAAGCAGTATATACATGTAATCAATCAAAACATATCTGAAAGGAACCATGAAACCTGAGAACTGCTATGGGGACTTGCTGGTACATAGGAACCTAGCAAATTCAGGAACCACGGGAAAATGTTTTGAGATAACATTTGCGTTGTCAACCTCTATTAACTGTTTTCACAATTAAAAATATTTTATAACTTAAAAAAAAAAGCCTAGGAACAGTAAATAATTTGCCCAAGGTGCCTTAACCTTGTAAATCTCCAAAGCCTAGTGGTCTGTTAATCCACGGTGCAAATACTGCCTCTCCAGGCAAGATGATGAGTGTTTCTGCAGACTGTGGAAGCTTAATTCTGTCTCTGAAGGTTTAGGGAGGCTTCCTAAAAAAAGTGACATTTGAACTGGGCCTTGTAGGGTACCCAGGATTTTACCAAGCAGAGGGAACATCGGAGGCACATAGTGGGATACACGGTGTGTTAGGAAACCATCTTAGTTTGGGATGTGTCTGGAGTCAAAGCGGATGTGTGTGTAGTGGAGGTTGTGAGGGATAAGGCTGGGAAGGTAGGTTGGCGCCAGCGCCCTTTTCTGTGTTTTTTGTAAATAGAGGGTAAACGGGGGAAGTTCTTCAAGCAGAAATGAAGTAAGATCATGTTTGGATTAGGTTGTTTCTATGTAGAATGACTTGAATGGTGATGTTATCGATGGACTGGATAGATGAGAGATGAGGCAAGGAGATCAGTTAAGAAGGTGGTAAAATTACCCAGACAATATGTGCACGTTTAGAATGGCAGTGGGAATGGATTAAAGGGGAAAGATTTGAGGGACATTTCTTAGGTAAAATTCTCAGGCCTTGGTAACAAATGGCTTTTGCTGGTGAGGGAGGGGTTGGATTCAAGGGTGACTCATTAATTCCTTCTTTCAACAAATAGTTACTGAGTGTCTGCTCTTTGCCAAGCCCCATGCTAGTCACCGATCTAGCTGATGCAGATGTGATGGTGAACAAAATAGACTTGGTTCCTGTTTTTACGGAGTTTATATTTTGGTGGGAGAGCCAGACATTAAAAAGTAAAGAAAGAGTACATTTATTTATTTATATTTTTATTTTTTCTTTATTGGCTGTGTTGGGTCTTCGTTGCTGTGCGCCGGCTTTCTCTAGTTGTGGCGAGCGGGGGCTACTCTTCATCGTGGTGCACGGGCTTCTCATTGCAGTGGCTTCTCTCGTTGCGGAGCACGGGCTCTAGGGAGCGCGGGCTTCACTATCAGTTGTTGTGGCTCGTGGGCTCTATAGAGTTCAGGGCTCAGCAGTTGTGGCGCACGGGCTTAGTTGCTCAGCAGCACCTGGGATCTTCCTGGACCAGGGATCGAACCCGTGTCCCCTGCATTGGCAGGCGGATTCTTAACCACTGCGCCACCAGGGAAGTCCCAAGAGTACATTTATAATTACAAGTTGTGACGAGTGCCATGAAAGAAAACGACAGAAAGAGAATCTCAGGAACTTTAGGTTGAATTATCAGGGGAGGCCTCCGAGGAGGTGCCAGTTAGGCAGAGACCTGTGGACGAGAAGCAGCTAGCTGCTCACAGTGTGTGTGTGTGTGTGTGTGTGTGTGTGTCTGTCTGTCTGTGTAGGGGAGGGGCCGGGCAAAAGAGGCTGGAGGATAGGAGAGTCTCAGCAGAGGGAAGATCCTGAGGGTTTGCTTTGTTTTAGGAAGTGAAGGAAGATGTGTGTGCTGGCATGTAGTAAGTGAAGGGGAGAGTGCTGTAAGGTAACGTTGGAGAGTTAATCAGGGAGGCAGTTGTGCAGGATCCTAGAGGCCATGACTGAAGGTTGGATTTTATTCTCAGTTCAGAGGGAAGAAGCACTTGTTGAGATGAGCACTCTTGTTGCTGTTTGGAGAATGGACTGCAGAGGGGAAAGAGCTGAAGCAGGCAACTAGTTAGGAGATTCCATTATAGTTCAAAAAAGAGGCAGTGAGGGTCAAGGTGATGGTTTTGCTAGTAGAAGTGGATGGATTCCAGATATGCTTTGAAGATAGACAGTAGAGGATTTGTTGGTAGACTGGAGTAGGGATCAGGGAAAGGGAGACTGAAAGGTGATTCCTAGCTTTCTGGAGTCACTGGGGCAATTTTCTCAGTCTCCATAGGGTTGAGGGAGATGGAGTGGGTTGAGAATCAACTTCCATTTGGGCATGTTAAATTTGAGATGTCTTTGGTTCCTTTAATTGGAGTTGTCAAGGAGAAAGTTGGATTTGTGAGTGTGGTTTTTCGAAGAGAGGTATGAGTTAAAAATAAGCTCACACAGGCCAGTGCTTCTCAACTCTGTGAGACCCGGTCCTGCCTTTATATAGCAGGTATTTTGAAATCTTCCCTCTACTATCTTGGCATGATATCTATAGCTAATATAACCTATCTATGCCCACAGTTTAAAAAAAATCAATATAATGCTCTAACTGTAATATGATAGAGAAATAAAAGTATTTTTTAATGTGTTTCAATATGGAAGTGCTTGTTAATGACCACAGAAGACATGAAGTAATCAGGTTGCGCCCATGATATTTACTGAGCCTTTGTATATATCAGATACTATACTGGCTGTTGTACAGCATGCTGGGGATAGAGCAGTGAGCAAAATGAAAGTTTCTGTAGTCACGGAACTTAGGTTCTAGTGGGAGGAAGGAGTTAATCAAAAAAATAGTTAAGTAAGAGATAAAGTATGCTAGGTGGTGAGAAGCTTCCCATGTGGAGAAAATAAAGCAGAATTCAGGATAGGAAGTACCTCACCTTCATGTAAAATCAAGTGAACATGACTGCTCCTCTCACAGAGTGAGACAGTTGTGTAGTTTTGGCATCTCAGATGGGCCTTCACTGCCATTGGTTATCTGATTTCCCAAAATACACTATAGTCAACTCATGGGAAAGAGAGTTGTCCATTAATTTTCACAGTGGTTGCATTTCTTGACAGTTAAAGTGTATTAAAACCCATCATAATATTCTATCTATAAACCTGAGTTAGGGTCTAGGTAGGTTTTTCGCCCACGTGGCTATCTGGTGTGGATATTTGAAAGTCATGACATGAGACAAGTCTTCATTGTTGGGGACTGTCTCTTGAATTGCAGGACAGCATCTCTGGCCTTCCTTACTAAATACTATTATTCGTCCCAAAAATGAAATTTTTGAAATTTAGAAATTATTCGTTCCTAAATTTGCAAAGTTTCTATAGAAGTTGGTTCTGTCCCTTTTGCAAACCATTAACTTAGGGGAGAGAAGAGGGAGCGAGAAGAGGGATGGATCCTTGAATGAACACGACATTAAGAATTTATTAGAGGTGGAGGACTAGGGGAAGGAAACTGAGATTATTAGCCAGTGGGTGGGAGAAAAATCTAGAAAGTAATGTCTCAGAAGGCAAGAGAGGAAGTTTCTAGAAAGAGGAAGTCCTTAACTGTCAAATGGCACTGAGAGGTCAAGTAAGGGGACAGAGAAATCACTGGATTGGACAACATAAGGATGTTAAGGGTCCTGGCTTGAGGAGTGACAAGGGCGGAAGCCCATACTGTAGTGATTTAGAGGGTTAAAGTACACGGGAGTAAGGAAGTAGGAGAGGCATGAATAGGCAATTGTTTCAGGAAATATGGCTGTGAAGGGAGAGGAGAAATAGTGTGGTATTTGGGGGGAGTATGCAGCTTTTAGTACTTAAAAAAAAATAAGTTGGAAGGTATTAGAACATACTTGTGTGCTAACAGGAATAACCCAGCAGAAAGGGAAAGATTAATGCAGGAAAAAGGGGATAATGAAGGATTACAATATAATAAAGGGGTAAATTTTGTGATATGGACTCCAAGTACCATATAAGCTCACAGCAAAGGGACATAATGAAGCCCGAGCTGGTGATGAGAAATCTTTGTGCTGGGCTTGAAAGGTGGTGGTGCCATTTCCATAGGCAGAGAGGAAAAAGGGGCGTTTTCTGGATGAAGAGGATAAACGATAAAAGCAAAAGGAGGGAATATAGCACATGTAATTGAAGGGAGGGTTCTTGTTAAATAGAAGTGGGAAATAAAATTTGGCTGGGTAGGGAGGATGCCGATTACTAAGCGGTCTGAAAACGATGGGGAGGAGTCTGTACAGCAGATGCTCTCTTAACCAGTTTCTGCTAACTGCCTCACAGCGCCCAGCGCTCTGCATTTCTGCCGTAAACACGTTCTTGAATACCCCATACGGTTAGATTATACTCCAGTGTGCCTGCTTCTCCCATCAGTTGGCTGATATGCTTTACTAAGAGGCAGTTGCGTTTATTCCCTAACCTGTTTATGCCAACACTATTTGTTGTTATTATTTATTTAAATCTTATACAAATCAGTGAAATAAGTGGGATAATGAAGTTGATAATGCTGTGTAAAGCATTATGGATACAGTTGCTAAAAATTGCTCTTGAATTAGATGAAGATTGTAAAGAATCTAGGATTCTCTATCCGTAGTTATTTTACCAGTGATTTTAAGTTTTACCACATTTTAAAGAAACCCAGACTGGCAAACACAGATGATATGTCATGAGTGTGGTTTATGCAAAAAAGATGACACAGAACTGTCAACAGTGGACCCTTACTCAAAGAAGAGGCTTCAGTCTTACGATAAAAGATAGAGGAATGAATATTTATTTATATGTTTTATTTGAAAATGTTTACTGTTTGTATCATTTTTAATGAGTATCTGATCTAACCAGATTATTTGCTTGAGTAATCAGGTATTGGTCCTGATTGCGTTGGGGTTGAGGGAATTTCTACTATATATGATGTGAGGAGTTTAAGGAAGCCAGTGAAGACCAAGTAGTACTTAAGGATGATTATTGTGGGAATCTCCAGGATGAACAGGATGGGATTCTGTACAAGGGGAGTATTAATCAAAATATATCCCAATATTAATGTGCATGTTATAAACTGTTCCGCTAAACTACATTATCATTTTGTTTATCCAGGAGCCTTTGAGGGAACAGGGATAGGAAAAGAAATTAATATTTAATGAGCATTTTCTACCAGACATTTTGCGAAGTCTCTACATACATTATCCTGTTTAATGCTTACAGCAACTCCCCTTTTCAGAGGAGGAAACAGCTTTAAATAACAGGTTAAATAACTTTCTCAAGGTAATTTAGCTAATGAGTGGGGAAAGAGAATGTGTTTACCTTACTAGGGAATCTTGTTAAAATCCCTGATGTTCTTTAACTAAATTGTAAGGCATTCATTTAATTGCTGAATAATAAAATCTCCTTCCAATTAAATAAGGCCAAATGAACTCTGATTCTTCTTTAGTAGAAGGGGAATCACCACAATGTTGGCAGAACATACACTCTAGCCTTTTTCTTCTTCTAAAATCTTGTCTTTTGCTTGTTTGTTTAGTATAGTGTGGGGACTATCAGATTTTTACTATATCTAGAACGGACAGTTGACCAAAAAAAAAAAAAAAAAAAAATCACAGTATAGCACTACATTATAATGGGACAAAACTGAAGAGGGCTCTGAAATCATAGCTTAAGAAATGATACGCTGTTTTTGGCAGTTGAGCCAAAATCCTTAAGTACATTTGGCTTTTGAATGGTTTTGAATGCTTTTATGAATCCTAACGACATTTTACTTCAAATAAAGCAGTATTTAGGTAAATTAAACGATAAGTATTTCTTTGATATTTTGAATATTGAAATGTAATGAAAACTAGATAAGTAAATGAGCAGATTTCTTCCCAGGTTTCTTTTTCCTTGTTTCATTTCTTTAACATTTGTGATTTAAAAGTAAAAAAAAAAAAATTATGCAAGTAATACAGTTGGCCCTTCGTATCCCTGGGTTCCACTTCCTCGGATTCAACCAACTGCAGGTAGGAAATATTTGGAAAAAAATTCCAGAAAGTTCCAAAAAGCAAAACTGGAATTTGTTGTGTGTGGCCGCTATTTACGTAGTATTCACATGGAGTTTACAACTGTTTACATAGCATTTACATTGTGTTAGGTACTAAAGAGATGATTTAAAGTGTATGGGGGGTTGTGCATAGGTTATGTGCAGGTACTGTGCCATTTTATATGAGGGACTTGAGCATCCACAGATTTGGGTATCTGTGGGGTGGGGGGGTGGGTGGGAGGAGTCCTGGAACCAATACCCGTGGGTACTGAGGGATGACCGTACATGAATAGCTCCTGTTAGAAAAGATTCAAATACTCAAGTAAAACTTGAAAACCCCTTCTTACCTACAACACTATCCTGTGTTGTCTACACCCTTATCAGTCCCTTCTTCAGAGATAATTGCTGTCACTTCTTTGGCATGTATTCATCTACTCCTTCTCCCCTGCTTTAAAAAAAACAAAAAACTTTTACATATCATATTTTTGAAAACAAATGTAATCATACTTTTTATATTCTACTACTTGGTTTTTTCAGTTATTATGCCATTGACATCGTCCCCTGACAGTACATGTAATCAACTCCATTCTTTAGTAGGGAGCATGTGATTTATTTAGTCATTTTCTTGTTGTCACTAGGTTTTTGTATATCTTTTGGGAAGGGGCCATATGTGAAAGTACTTCAGGATAAATTCCCGGCAGTGAATCCAGAATTTCATAACTGAATCAAAACAGTTTTTGCCATTTGAATTTTATTTTAATTTTTGATGTTTTTGAATTTTAAATAATCCATTTAAAAAATAGGTAATATATGTGCATGGCTCAAAATTCAAAAGGTACAGAATGAGTCAGCCTCTCATTGCCTTTCCTTTAACCGATCTGTCTTGTTTCGTTTAGTGGCCGCTGTTAACATTTGTTGTATATCCTTCCAGAAATAATCTGTGCATATCATATGCCTTATAACATTTTGTCATTTTTTTCCCTCCACAAAGAATGCCGTACACACTGCTCTGCAGTAGAGGGATGTATCTTGGACATTGTTCCATACTAGTGCACGGAGAACTGCTTCGATCTTCTGTATAGCACTGCATTGTGTGGCTTTCCCATACTTAATTTAGCTAGTTCCTGATTGATGGACTTCTAGGTTATTTCCAATCTTTTGCTACTATAATGCTGCTTATATATGTCATTGCGCACCTATGTATGAATATAAAGGATGTAGGCATTTAAAATTTTGATAAGTGTTGTCAGACTGCACTTTGTGAAGATTGTTCTAATTTGCATTCACAGCAACAGAGTATGAGAGTGCCTCATTCACACTGTGTTTTCAAACTTTTTGATCTTTGCCAACCTGAGTAGTAAAAATGTCGGTTTAGTTTGATTTCTCTTAGTATGAATGAGGTTTTCAGCTCTTGATATACTTAAAAGACATCTATATTTCCATTTCTTTGAATTTCCTTTGTTTGGTTGGTTTGTTGATCTTTTTCTTATTGCTTTGTAGGAACTTGTTAGAAATTGAAGAAATTAGCTGTTTGTGACATATTTGGCATATCCTTTTTCTCAGTTTCTTATTTATCTTTGACTTTATCGTATTCCTTACCGTGCAGGAACTCATTATTTTTATGTAATTTCTTAAACCTTTTCAACCCTCTGACCAAACTGCCTAGGTACCAAATGGTTGGTATCATTCCTTGATAATTCAAATTGCATGATAAAATAACTAGAAAAATGTACAGAAGATAATAACTATAGGTTTGGGTATTTTGCTTTTAGAACATTTTCTGGACTGATTAAACATTAATATCTACAAGTATTATAATACCAATAGTAGGGTTGTAGGTCAAGAAGGAAAGGAGATTTCATAGATTATCTGATTGAACCAGCATTTCCTAAGTGTCTACAACATGCAAAACTCTTTGCTGGGTATCGGGATAAACCTGTAGTGAATTTTGAGGTTAGAAAAGATACTTCATGGTGATAACTGATAGAATTAGGGAAGAGCTTAGAGAGATCAAATTTAGGAAAGGTGAGACAATCTAGGAAGTAGTTTCTTAACTGTTTTGCTCTTAAGCTTCCTGACCGCTTCTCAAGTCCAGCCTGAGGTTTCACAATCTCCATTCTTTCTTAGAAGCAAGTCCCAGGGATTTAGCCTCCTTTCTGCCTTCTTCCTTTTCTTCTTGTTTACGTTTGCATTTTGATTTAGTGTCTGCCAAGACTGGCTATGAAAAGGTAGTCTCCCCATTCCAACCCCTTTTATTGTCCCTAAAGATAGAAACATAAAACCCTTAATGACCATAGTTTATTGCTGATCACTGTGTATGCACAGGTAAGGATTTAAAAAGTAACAAATACTGAGGAAGTGAGAAAATATGAGGATATGTTACTAAGTTCTTATAATAATGGGCTGTAGTTCTGGATTCCCTTGATGAGATGGTAAGAGTCAGCTGTCCTTTCTACCTTCTGATTATATTTTGCTGGTCCTCCACCCTTAAGACTTTCCCCTTTTGTCTGAGCTCCTGTTTAGTGAAGGCCATGTGATTACTTTCTCCACACTGACATAATGGTCTGATTTTAATTTCCCTGTAGAGCTAGTCAAGCAGAACAGTGGGTGATCCCTTGTTCCAGGTGTAGTTTATAAACTTGCCTGGACCCATCCATACTTTCTTTCCTTTTGTCTCAGGGGACAGTTGTCTTTTTTCCCCTGCATGGTCCTATTGTTTAGCTGATGTTAAATTTTAATTTTATTCACATTTTTAATATTTTTATTTGAACTGTTCTTACTTGTTTTTAGGTAAAATTTGGTAATACCACCTTTAAAACAGATGTGTATCTCAAGTCCCTCAACCCTCAGTGGAACTCAGAATGGTTTAAATTTGAGGTAAGTTTTTAAATGTCAGCATTTTTGCATGTGTATTTTTGAGGTGACCCTTTTTTCCCAGGAATGATTGGACTACGTTTTATTTCAGGTATAGTAGTTTTCCTACACCATAAAAATATTTCCTAAGAATATTGAGTTTTCAAAAAATTATGTTACAGTTCAGAAAATATCGTATATGAATAGGAGAACCCAGATTAAAAAGGTATTATATTATTATATAGTAATTTTCTCTGGATTTTAGCATATACCAAAAATCACTTAAGAATAATGTACATATTAAACATTTTTTTGAATTGTGATAAAAATACATATCATAAATATTGCCATTTTAGCCATTTTTTTTTTTTAATTTATTTATTTTTATTTTATTTTTATGGCTGTGTTGGGTCTTCGTTTCTGTGCGAGGGCTTTCTCTAGTTGTGGCAAGCGGGGACCACTCTTCATCGCGCTGCGCGGGCCTCTCACCGTCGCGGCCTCTCCTGTTGCGGAGCACAGGCTCCAGACGCGCAGGCTCAGTAATTGTGGCTCACGGGCCCAGCTGCTCCGCGGCACGTGGGATCCTCCCAGACCCGGGCTCGAACCTGTGTCCCCTGCATTGGCAGGCAAATTCTCAACCACTGCGCCACCAGGGAAGCCCAGCCATTTTTAAGTGTACAATACAGTAGCATTAATTGCATTCACATGCATACAATGTTGTGCAACCATCACCACTATTTCCAAAATTTTTTCATCACTCCAAAGAGAAAATATTCATTCAGCAATGACTCCCCATGCCCTCCTCCCTCCAGCCTCTCGTAACCTCTAATCTACTTTCTGACTCTGAATTTGCCTATATAAGCATTTAATATAAGTAGAATCATAAGTATTTGTCCTCTGGTGTATGGCGTCTTTCACTTAGCATAATGTTTTCAAGGTTCATCCATGTTGTGTAGCATGTATCAGAATTTCATTCCTTTTTATGGCCGAATAATATTCCATTGTATGAATATACCATATTTTGTTTATCTATCTGTTGATGCACACTTGGGTTTGTTTCTGCCTTTTGGCTGTGGTGAATAATGCTGCAGTGAACATTGGTGTACCAGTATCTGTTTGACTCCCTGTTTTCAGTTCTTTTGGGTCTATACCTAGAAGTGGAATGGCTGAGTCACATGGTAATTTCTGTGTTTAGCTTTTTAAGGAACTGCCAAACTTTTCCACAGTGGTTGCACCATCTTACATTCCTACCAGCATCTATGAGAGTTTTGGTTTTTCCATATCCTTGTCAATACTTGTTATTTTATTTTATTTTTTTAAAAAATGTAACCCATCCTAGTAGGTCTGAAGTGGTATTCACAGTATAATTTTAATGTGCATTTTTATTATGAATGAGGTGAGTTTGACTTCCTATGGCTAAGGACCATCTGCATTCTTTTACTTTGAACTGTCTCATATTTAAACCACCTGAAGAAGGTATTTAGGTTTCGGAGGTTGATTTCACCAGACTTGATGACCAGTTTAATACAAAGAATGTAGATGTGAGGTGTTATCTAATCGGTTTTGATTTGCATTTCCCTAATGACTAATCTCTCTACCTTTGCTTAGAGATAAATCTATAAGATTTTTTTTCCTGGAAATAAGTAATCTTTTACATTTGGTATATGTATACATTTATGGTAGTGAAGATTTTTAAATTATAAGATTTAATTTTTAAGATATACTTTTTTAGGTGGATGATGAAGATTTACAAGATGAACCTCTCCAGATCACAGTTCTTGACCATGATACATATAGTGCAAATGATGCCATTGGTAAAGTGTACATTGACATTGATCCTTTACTCTACAGTGAGGCTGCAACGGTCATCTCAGGATGGTTTCCAATTTATGATACCATTCATGGTAAGCAGTTCATTTTAAGAAAATAAGTCACAGTCTTTTAATTTATCCTTAAAGACTTTTGTGCTGTGCCTGGTATTTTTAAAATACGTATCTTCAAAAGATGTCTTCTCTTTTAATAGACACGTGGTAGTATGTATTGTTGGTAGGATTATACCTTTTCTGACCATAATTTGAAATAATGCCTGCTAAATTTGTACAATATAGTAAGCAAATGCATCATTTGAAAATCATCTAATATTGCTACTGTGTTTCTAAAACACATTTTAAAATGAATAATCTTGAAACTTTTCTGCTTAGAAATTCTTGAAAGGAAAGAAAATTCTTCAAAGGCTTTTTGTTGCCTAAAGCAAAGTTCTCAAAGTATGGTCTGGGGACATCTGTGGGTCCATGAGATACTTTCACAGGCTCTGTGAAGTGAGATGAGAACTGTTTTCAGGACAATACTTATATGTCATTTGCCATTTTTAGTCTCACTTTCTTACAAGTTGTACAATGGAGTTTTCAGAGGTTTTATGATGTATGATGTTACCACACATTGAATGTAGAGCAGAAATTAGAATCTAACTATTTCATTAAGCTACACACTATAGAGATTGGCAAAAATGTAATGTAATGCCACTCTTATCACTAAAATATTTTTGTTTTTCAAATTAGTTATTTTTATAAAAAATGTTTATTTTGACATAAATCGATTTACTACTACTTTAAATGAAGTAATAAGTAAATATTTGTCTAAATTCTCAATTTAAATTTATAATATGGTAAATATTGAAGGTTTTGACCCACATAGAGAAAGACTCTTTGAGATCAATAATTTTTGAGATTGTAGAGGGGTCCTGCAATCAAAAAGTCTGAGAACCACTAGTCTAAAAATATGTCATCTCTTTAAAATGGCAGATGGACCATTATGGGCATAAGGAACTGGCAGATGCTTCTGCCTCCAGTCTTGCATTTTTCTGTCTATTTTACATTTTTGACCTGGCAATTCCATTGATAGTAGTTTAGTATAAGAAGATAAGATGTTTGATGAGATTTATGTGTATTGTGACATTATTCATATTCTGTATTATTTATTGATGTTTAAAATGGTAAAATAAATTGGAAAACAGGATTTACTTAAATAAATTAGAGCATCTATAGAATGAAAATAATTAGGAAACAAAGTTAGCATTGCTGTTATGATATGTTATTTTTAAATCATTAATTATTTGCCTGATTATTTAATTATACTTTATTTTCTTAAGGTAGAAACTTGTTTTTCCTTTTGAAATTATAGGTATCCGTGGGGAAATCAATGTAGTTGTCAAAGTAGACCTCTTCAATGATTTAAATCGATTTAGGCAGTCGTCATGTGGAGTCAAATTCTTTTGCAGTAAGTAAAAATATTTTATTACTCATTTGACAGGAAATTTAATAATTGTTAAATGAGAAATCAAATTAATGTTTCAGAAGTCTAATGGAAAACCTATTATACCTTGGTCTTAATGCCAAAGAGAAAATTGCGAATTTTTCAGAAGTAATTACTGTAGCTCTGGGAACTGTTCATCTGATTTTAAAGTAAATGATATCTAATTTTTCACAAGTTCATAGAAAGTTTTTTTAGAAAAATCCAGTGGGGCATGTGTGTGCATGCGGTCATCATGACAGTGACACTGTGGCCCACAGGGAGGCTGCCTCTGGCTGTTCCCCACATGCCCCCTTCTCGAATCTCTGTGCCAGCCTCTGCCCGCAAGAGCGTGATGAGAAGGAATCCCATTAATCATTGCTGGTTACAGTCACTTAACTCCAGTAGAAAGAGGAACAGGTGAAGATTTTGGGATCTTTTTCAGAATTTTTAAAGAAGAATCCATATATTAATGAGACAGTATTTACATAAACCTTATGTTTAGTGATATTGGGTCTGAGGTGGAGAATTGATTGTTAAAGCACTACGTAAGATTACAGCTCTGAAGTACTTAAGAATGACTAGAAACAAGATTGAAGATAAAGGTGGAATTTTTTTTCCTGCAATGCAACAAATAATTCATCCTTAGAGAAATTAGATATGGGAATGCAAAGTGTACATTTGTAGGTGAACTGTGCATTTGCTACAGTCCTAACTCAAAACCCAACAATGAAGGGAATAAACCCAAACGGACCTATACAGAAAGAGTCCACAATTCATTTAGGCCACATGTTGAAAGAAAATCACTGCATTGTTAAACTAGGTATGTGTCTGCATAATATAAAACATTGTGATGTGAAACAGGTGGTACACTGTATCTGAACAGTAGCCTATGCTACTTTGATGTCAGCCGGTTGTCAGAGGTTAGCGACAACATAGAGGGAGAGGACTTGTCACACTTTCTCAGCCAATGAAAACAAATCCCATTAATGTCTACATTTGGGAAACAAATTTGATGAGGCTACACGTGTGGCGTATTCAGACTTAATTCAAGTGGGCTCTTCAAAACCAGGCAATACAGACGTGGAGCCATTTGTGGTGGATGGACGGGTATATCTTGCAGAAGTCTCAAATGGCTTTAAAAAGCAGAATTATTTTAAAAACATAATTACTGGACAGTAATTTATAGAGAAGATTGCAAGCTACTCCTCTAATGTAGGTTTTACTCTTGTACCAGTAGGTCAACAAAAGGTTAAAATAATTTTCACGTATTTGTCTTACTTTATAAAGGTTAATATTTTATTGCCTATTACATTTCTTTCAAAAGTCAGAACAAATTACTTTTGTCAAATGTGTAAAAGATCTGACTATAATTAAGCTTTGAATAACTGTTAAAAAAAGAAAAAGCCAGTGGCATTTTATGCTGGTATAGGATGCTGAAAGATAGGAGCGGAGCACTAGAGGCGGCACTGTGGTACTGTCCACAGTGACATAAGCATCTACAGGTGTGGAGCCCTGCGGATGCCATGAAATATGGGTCACAGTTCAACAGATCTGGGCAATTCATAGCCAGCCTGGACTAATAGGGTTGAAAACTCCTAGGTAGTTGAGTTAGTTTCAAGGCATGAATATAGTTTGGTATAGATGTTCTCACATTCTCCCCTTTTTAATAAATCCAGTGACGTTTGTTGTTCTATGTATTGAATGAGTCTGTTAAGTAGTACAGTGACTACTGAACCAATTGGCCTTATAACCATGGATTATTAGAAACTACAGGCCTGTATGACTTCTCAGATTATGTCAGAAAGGTAATGGTTTGGTTTTTAAGGCTGCAGTATGTGGTGTGCAGAACTTTTTCAAAGGGTTTCCAATAATTAGAGTGTTTTGGTATTCATTATCTGCTTTCTGATTTTTTATGTAATATCAGCTAGCTCACTTTAATTTTGACTTTTTTACACTTTGTATTGAACGCTATTTAAGATGGTCTGTAGCTGTTTTCTAAATTATAAAAATACAGTTTATATCTACTATGCTTGCTTGAGAAAGACGAGAGGCCTCATGAAGGAAAATGATTATTTCTAAGAATAAAATGGAACTTAGAAGACTGTTTGATTGAAAGTATTATTATGATTGCATTGAGGTTATCACAGTAAAAGATGTTCTTGTACTATGTATCCAAAAGGTGAGAACTTAGTTGTACATTTTTAAGAAGTTAAATTTAGCCTTGTGATAAATAGAAGCATAATAGATAATTTTTTTAACAGCGACATCTATTCCAAAGTGCTATAGAGCTGTAATAATTCACGGATTTGTAGAAGAACTTGTGGTCAACGAAGACCCAGAATATCAATGGATTGATCGAATTCGCACACCAAGGGCATCAAATGAGGCCAGACAGAGACTCATTTCTTTAATGTCAGGTATTTAAAAAATAATAATAATAACTTCATGGCTGATTGACTTAATCCTCCAAAATTCTTCACTTCCTTTTGACATGCTACTAAAACTTTACAATGAAGACTATGAATTGTTAACTGACTGATTCCCTATCCCTGGTCCCGTCCTCCTGAACACATGTGCATTGCCATCTTATAACAAGACGAAATCTGAATCCGAAGCTTATAGTTACTTCTTAACTAAGTAGTAAAAGGAAATTGTGCTTATGAAGTGGCATAGTGGAAAGTGCCCTGAACAAGGAGGTAGGACACTGAGTTCTAGTTTTCCTCCTTGGAGTGTGTATTTGTAGTCAGAGCTTAGGTAATCTCTCTAAGGTGTTTTGTTTAAATGTTGCCTTTTCATAGTCCTTCTCTGACAACTTGTACCTCCTTTTACCCCTACTCCCCTGCCACTCTTACCCCATTACTTTATTTTCCTTTGAAGAACTTATTTCCATCTAAAGTTTGTATTTATTATGTACGTATGCGTGAGTGTATATATACACTCACGCATACATACATACACACCCACACACTCTCACACAGATATATCAGATAATAAATATGTTATATTTATATTTAATAAGTACAAATGTTATATTTATAATAAATATATGTATTTAAATAGAAAATAGAAATATTTATACTTGTATTAACATGTTAATTATATTTAATATTTATAAATACATAAAAATGTTATATTTATATTTAACATAATGTTACACTTAATATATTAAATAATCTATGATTTTCTGGACTCTTTCCTCTTACCACCATGTCCAGCTTTGTATTATGCAACATGCAGATAAGAGGCCGACTGTGTTTTCTTCCTTTTTTCGTAGGTGAACTGCAGAGGAAGATTGGCTTGAAAGTACTTGAAATGAGAGGAAATGCAGTTGTTGGGTACTTACAGTGTTTTGATCTGGAAGGCGAATCTGGGTTAGTGGTACGAGCCATAGGAACAGCGTGTACACTGGATAAATTAAGTAGCCCAGCAGCATTCCTTCCTGCATGTAATTCCCCGTCCAAAGAAATGAAGGAGTAAGTATGAATCGATGAATTGTTCTTATGGAGCTTTTTATCTTTTGCCTACATATTTTCATTTGATTTGAAACATTTTAGTAGAATTGTTCAACATACATTTTTTCCTGCAGCAGTTTTCTTATCAGAGATGACTATCAAAATTTGAAGCTTAAAACTATTTAGATATTCCTAATATTTTATTTATACTGTCATGAAATTCAAATTAAGTAATGTAAAATTAAACTTGTTCCACATCTTTAGACACTGTATATCTAAAGCACAAAATGAATGTTTATGCATTCTGAAGAATTTTACTTGTTGTCTGGGGAATGCTTAATACCCTATGTCTGATAATCCAATTGTGCCTATTATTCGCAACACAGTATAGAAAGCAGGAAAGATTGACCTTTGCAGGGGTCTCAAACTCCAGTGTCTACAGAGGCCAAGCAGTTTATATAAATAAAACAGTTGGGTATAATGGAGAATACTGGGGACTGCATAAAACAGATGTTGGCAAACTTTTTCTGTGAAAGGCCAGATAGTTAACATTTCAAGCACTGGCCATATAGTTTTTATGTTTGTTAACCAAAAAAAGAAAAAATGCGTTTGCCGATCTTGATCTAAAGGAATTTAAACTCTTACATTTTTTAAAAAAGTATTTGTGATCCAACAGAACACTTCTGTTGGCTCCATTTGGCTAATGTGTCATAATTTGTGCCTAAGGCAGAGATTCTCAACATGGTGTTGGTGGTGCTATCAACAAAGAATGCTTGAAATGAAAATTTTCTGTCATAATGCCTGGGGTGAGGGGGATGATTCTTTCGGGGACCAGAAATGCTGACTGTCCCGCACAGCTAGGGACAACTCTGTACAACAGAGACTTGTTCCATACTAAATGCCAATAGCACTTCCATTGAGAACCATTGCTCTAGAGATTCTTCTAGATCAAGGGTCAACAAACTTCTTTGGTAAATGACCAGAATGGAAATAGCAAGGACTCAGCTCTGCAGATGTTGCATGAAAGCAGCCGTCAATAGTATGCAAATAAATGAGTGTGTCTTTGTTCCAATAAAACTTATTTATTTTTGAAACAGATAGCAGGATGGATTTGGCCTGTACTGTATAGTGTGCTGACCTCTGTCTTTTGTCATCAGGAGGTCAGAGTTCCGTAGTCAGAAAACCCAAAATGTTTCCCATTTCAGCAGTAGTCAAGAGAGGTTGCCTAGAAAGCAATCACAATTTGTTTTTTCAAACCGTCTATGTAAAAGTGAGATTTTTATCTCAACTTTTTCTTTTTGTTTAATTATTCCTTTCTGCTGGCCTTTAGTTATTTGGGTTAAATTTTAGTCACAAGAGGGAGCACAGTATTACATACATTGCCTAATTTTATTTGGAAATACATTGATAAGTGAAATAATTGTTTTAAATGATTTATTGAGTGAATTTGCTTTATCTTCCATTTAAAATCTGTCTTAAAAAAGATATGAACTGCTTTCTGCTACAGGTGAAGTCAGATTGCAGGTATAACTTTTTGAGGGATTTAGATTTTTTTTCTCTTTCCGTAGCAAATTTAAGTAAAGACCTGGGTCCCTCTTCCTTCTGCCACCCTCCAGCTTTATCTGTACTGCCTGAAGGGGCCTGGCCTTTGCAACTGTGATGTTTGAAGTTTTCCTCTTTTCACTGAATTACTTAGTGGAAAGAAAGCTGCAGTACCTGTTGGTGCCTTAAAGTGATATATGGATGGTAGGGGAATACATTTCGCCTTCATTCAGGAAGAGCTCCATTAATGTAAATCTGAGCTTGTCTAAGTTTTCTTTTTCTAATTTTGTTGTAGCCATTTGCCTTAAATTGTCAGTTATTCACACCATGAAGAATTTAAGTGGCTTCATTAAGATTTTCTAATGGCATCTTACTGCATAAGTCATGTTATTTAAAAAAACAAAAACAAAAACCTCAGGCTGCTTTATTTCAACCAGCTTCGTTGCATTTTTGTTAATGAATCAATTCGGGTGCTAGTTTAAAATTGTTTTATGAGTCACCTGATTATAATTATTTTGGTATTTAATTTTAACCTTGTTGATTCTAGACAGGGATTTGATAAAGGTAGTTTGGATTATGTTCTTGCCTGAATAGATTTAACGTTAGAAATACCACTAGGGTATTCTTGTAAGGCAACCTTTCATGCAAGGAGAGTGATATGAATTAGGACTCAAAGAATACATTATGGTGACGCTCTCTCCATTGTGCTTGGATTTTAATTTGATGTCATAATTTGAACATTTAATGATGTTCATTTTATTTTACTTTTATTAATGGTGTGTTCTGCTCCATCAGTTTGTGTTTTCCTTTTAGGTATTTAGTGTATTACGGAGTATAAAGCTCTTTGGTGTTTCCTAGCTGAACTATCTTGATGGTAGAAAGTGCATCTAAATATGGTTTATTGATTCTCTACTTTAAAAAAAAAGTACTTTCTAGGAGACATTAGTCATAGTTTCTCCTCTGTACGGCACTGATTCTTAGACTTTTTAACTCCATTAGCCACTTACTTCAACAGAGAAAGAAAAAACAAAAATAAAACCTCACCCAGTTGCTTGTGTAGAAATTGGTCACCAATGAGATATTTGATTTTTACCAGTTAAACACTTTAAAAATTTAAATTAGCGACAAAAGCAGAAACATTTGTCCTATAGTAAAAGCAGTGATATTTTCAGAAAGTAGATGGTCTTTAAAAGACCATTATTGCCAGTTAACGAAAACTCATGTTTGGATCTTGATAAATTGTGATTATTGGGAATGTTCACTGGGCAGCGGAAAAGGAGAAAAGACCAGGAAAAGTTGGGCTCTCGATTACTTTTAATTTGAATTCTAAAATATGGGAGTATGGTAGTTTTTCAGAGTGTAGCCACTTAATTCATTTCCCCTCATTGTGCGTAAGGGAAGGCATTGCACAATGAAATAGTTGCTAATATGAAGTCCAGGATTCTTAATTATATAATATACCTTTTTTTCCCCATCCACTGTAACTATGCTCTTTCAGCTGAATTTCTTTGTGAAAATTTTAAGTGCTATAGATGAATATATATCTGTGTATCTGGTCTAAGTATCCTTTACACGTGCATAGATGTGATCTATTGCAGGATATTAGTTGATATCTTAACACAATTTCAATTTAGAATGTAGTTTAACTAAATTCTGTTTAAGTTTAATAATCTATTCTGTTTGAAAGCTACACAAAAGTCATTATATTGCTTAATTAATGTTTTTTTTTTTTTAAGTGGTGTCCCTTTGCTTTGTTTTGTCCCCAGTGTAACATGGTTTTAAGCTATATACTTGGGGTGCTGAAATATGGAATAATTGGATCTACTCATTCATTCAATTCACTCATTTCTCTTTATGCTGTCATTTTTCATATTCTTATGTAACTCTGTCTTGATATGCTAGACAGAAACAGTTCTGTTAGTTAAACTTCCTTTGTAGAAAAATATAATTAATTATATCAGCAGTTATTCATATCTCACTCTCAAAGTAGTATAAGAACATCATATTTGGCTTTTCATTTTTATGTGTGTTTTCTTCCTGAAATATTGTTTAGTAAGCTCTGTGGTGATCAAAATAATAGCAAACATTTTAAAGTAACTGAAAATCCAAATTTTAATCTTTTTCTTATTTAATTCCACTGGCAGTTCTGCTTGCTATTTTTCTTATTCATATTCCTAATTTATTAATCTGATTCTTTGTAACTATTTCTTAACAAATTAATATTTAGCTCTTTTTTATCTCAACTTGTTTTGTGCATGCTAGGGATTAAAAAATAATTCCTCTACCCTAACTAAAAGCTCCTTTGAAATTATTTTAACATAACTTTGCTATCTCTTGTATGTATTGTTTTCTTTTCTTCCACTTTGACCACAAATTCCCTCAGGTCTCCGCTGGTTCATCCTCCAAGCCATGGATGCCGCTCGACTCACAACAGCCCAATTCACACTGCTACTGGCTCACGACTTACTCAGAACTTCTCTGTGTCTGTTCCCACTCTCATCTATACTGGTACGAGACTGCTTAGACTCCAGAGCTGGGGAAGCAGGCCACGGGCAGAGTGGCTGCAGAGGGCAGGCAGGCAGGTAGCGTAGGCAGGTACCACGAGTCTTTGCTTCCTCCTTTTCTCACTCGTAGTCCAGCGGCACTGAAGAAATCCTGTATTTAGCCGCCGCAGAGGCTCTAACTACATGGAAGTGAAAGTGTTCTTCCAGCTTCCAAAGTCTCTTCCATAGATCCTCTAAGAACCCTATCTTGTATGTGTATACTGTGAGTTTTTAGGAGGATCCTCCAGTATGTGTTTTTGCCATTATTTCTGCAGTTGGTTAGAAATAAAATTGATGATTGGACTCTAAGTGAAATAGCTGCCAAAGCTTCTGATTTGCTTATTTTCTTTATATACAAAACTTGTTACAGTAGGGTCTGTTTCATTCTGTGGAAGAGAGCTGTTGGAAAACAGGTAAGCGACTCTTCTGCATAAAATGCAATGTTTCTGTGTAGCCTATATTGATTTTCCACTCTGCTGTGTTTTTAGCTGTGGCACTCTTGATGCTATAGGATAAGGAAACATGTTTTTCTTCTCAAGATATCTGTGTGTGCAAATATAAAAAATATTGTGAATATTTACACACACCATTTGCAGTCATCATTTTTTCTTTTGTAATTTAAAAAAGCATTGTTTGTTTGAAAATATTTTTATTCATGTATTTATTCTTTTTGTTTATTTCTTTTAATGTTTTTTTACCCCCTTAGTCTGCCATTTCATGCTTTTTGGCTTTTTTACTTGGCTTATTAACTGTTTCAATGCAGATAATTACTTATCTGGAGAATGATGAATGGTTAAACAGCAATTGGATGTCTTTGGCCTCATACCCAGCTCCACACTTAAGAAATGACTGCTGGCCCTGCCCCAATACTTTCCTGGTGTTTAGATCATGCTGCCTCCGTCAAGTCCTTTGGCACATGATTACTTAATATTTCTCCACCTTCTTCTGGCAGGATTCCCTTCAATGAAGATCCCAATCCCAACACTCACTCATCAGGACCCTCAACCCCTCTGAAAAACCAAACTTATTCCTTTTCACCTTCCAAGTCCTACAGTCGACAGTCCTCTTCTTCTGACACAGATTTGAGTTTGACACCCAAAACTGGTAAGGCACTTCCACTCACTTTTTCTCTTTTTCTTTTTTTCCCAGATTTGTTTATGTTCCTTATTAGCTTTCCATCCAAGCCTTTCTTCCTGTTTTTGGCATTTAAGTTAAAAGATAATGTGAATACTGATCATTTTCAGTTACTACAATTAAAATGTGAAAATTTTGTGTAGTTCAGAAGTTATCCTGTTCAGAGAGTGACATTTTGTTGATTTAATCATAGTGTAGATAAGAAGGCCAGGATTTATTTTTGCATGTAGTCATTTTCCATTTCATGCTCAAATTAAGAGGAATAACATCGTAAAGCATTTGGATAGAAAGTAACACTAGTAGCTTGCAATCCAATTCCTCATGCAGTATAAGCATTTTTGAATTCATTGTTTCTATTTTGGAATTTAATTCTAATTTTATTATGAAAAAAATCTTATAGCTGATATGGTTATTTTGGAGTACATATATCTGTTTATTAGCTTATTATTTAAAATATTTGGTTTTGCTAGTCTTACTCTCTAGGTTAGAAAATAGCATTTTTGCTTTACTTATTCTTGCATATTTGCCAGTGTATGAAATTTATAATTTTTCCCTCTCCTATCTGTATTTTGTTAATCTCTGAGTTTTTGTGAATGTTTTATGATAAAAACTGATTAAAAAATCAAATTAGTTTCTTACTCCTTAAAATAGAATTAGCTTATTTAAATCATTGAATTATTATTCTTAAGAAAAATAAAAAATAAATAAAACATTTAAAAGTTAATAGTTTGCAATTTTTGCAAATAGCATTTTTGTCTGGGAGTTTCCTTGCCAGATTGCTGAAAACATTTTGCCTAGTTTATTTGCATTATTTTTAATTTATCATCTTTAATAACTTTATTTTTGTGTTAGACAAGAGATTTAGAAAATGACCCCAGATTTTATGAAAACAATGAAAAGAACCAGCACTACTTCCAAAGTAAAGAAAGGGCATTTAAAAAAATCCTATAGACATAATATCTATTTTTATAAATATAGTCACAAAATGTAAAGAAGATAATTATTAACACCTAATTCTTTGAAAATAATTGCTTTATTTTTACATGTATAATTATAAATAACAACTTAAAATAATGTGATATTTGATAGTAATGGATGCTTTGGAATATGGCATCTTCACCATATTTCTGTCATAAAAACTGAACCATTGAAATTGTAGTGAAGTGGGTTTTTTTGTTTTGTTTTGTTTTTAAATAAAGACTGAGATTCTGGCCTTGAAATTCATAACAATGAAAACAATAAAGACCTAGGATAGCACTTGAAGAGTAAGTTTTCTTAAAATATTTTTGAGGCTTTGTCCACTGGTTGTTTATTTGTGTATTCCAGGTCACTTTTCAGTATTTCTTATCTTCCTTTTTTTTGCCATACTACAGACACATTTTGAAAGTATTTCCTTGGTCTTTCTGTTTCTTTTTTTTATTCTCCAGAAAAGCCAAGTCTAAAGAAGATTGTCAAGTAATAAATTAACTGAACGAGACTTCTCTTCCCTTAGCTTTCTAGTAGGCAATCAATTGTACTATCAATGAAAACTTTTTTGCATTTTATTTTCTAGCTCCAAATTTTTAGTTTTTAAAAATTAACTTACAAAAGACGTATTATTCTCATGTATTTCAATATTTATAAGCTGTTGCTAAATTAATCATTTTGTTTTCCTATAACTATTCAGTACCTCAGTTGCATATTTATAGGATATTAACAGTTTTTAGTTGTTTGGCCTTATCATGGGTCCCAAAAAAATCTTTGAATACTCCTGAGGAGCATTCCTATTTCTCATGGAGATTTAAAGTGGCAAAATTATGAATGTTCTAAAATTTCTAGAGCTGTAGTTCAGCATGTATTTCATGATAGATTAGTTGTTTATGATTGATTTATTATAGGTAAATCGGAGAGCCAAAAAGAGAACGGAATAAAGTTAATAAAACTTAGACTGAGAAAGTTGTTTTTCTGTTTGTAGTTAAAGCTCTCACCCACCTTCAGATGGGTCTTCAGATGGGTTTTTAAAAAATTTCATATTGATTTAAATATTTTTGTAGAGTCTAATTTTTGACATTTTACAAGGTTTTATTTTCATTTTTTTTTTTCAAGTATTCAACTAGTAGGAGTGGAATTTTAGAATGCTGGTGTTAGGATATTGATGTGACACCTGACTCAAGCCAGTTTTTACTTTTTTTGGTCAGGCTTTTTGCCATGTATGTTTTTTGTGATCCAGAGGGTATTTCTTTGGCTCTTAGGTACTCAAATCTTTGTAAATATAAACAGTACTGTGATAGGACTTGTGTATTTAAAATTTTAGAGGAGAAAGAAAATCATTAATGTACATCTCAAAGATGGACAGAAAAAAGTTAATATTTTATTTATTTAAACTTAATAATGGCGACTATCTGCTCAATGGGGTAGCAAGTGTTGATTTTTTTTGAATGGGTATTCAATTCAAATACTCATAAGTGGTATGCTTTAGTTAATAACATTTGAAGAACTATACTTTGACCACTTTAAATAAGTTTTTATATTTGAGACAACAAATTTCTGGCTTTAAAAAATGTGGTACATTTTAGCTTTACACAGTCTTAAGCAAAAAATGGCAGGAAAGTCAGCTAAAAGTAATTAGAATGGCATAAAATCCTATGTTAGTGATTTAAAAAATTTTAATGAGGGCAGAGTTTGTAAAGGTTTTGTTGGGTTTTAGACTCTGCCTCTTATTTATATTATGTTGAATAGATGATCTTGCTGATGACTTCATATGCTTACTTGATTTGTGTATGCATTTTACAGTTCATTTCTACTGTTATGTTTTGCTTCATCATTGCTTTCCTTATCCTGCATTTTCTGGTCATCTTCTGAACCTGCAACTTTTCTCTGCTACTTTCCTCCACAGCACCTTACCCACAGGGGGCTAGGATTTACCTGTGTCCCAGCTCCCCCTCTCTCTCTTGTGGTTCCCTTCATCTTAAAAAGTCCTGTCTTCTCCTCTCGGAATCTAGCCTTCCCCCTCATCCTTCTAGCCTTGTCAGCCCAGTTCTGAGGAAAAGTGTTTCTTTCAGTGAAGAGCTGTTCCTGGCTGCTTCTGGTAGGATCATATTATGTCAGCTTTTTAATCCCTTTATTTTAAATCATCTTTGAAAAAAATTAATTATTTCATACCATATAGAAGTATTGGGTGTTTTACACAGGATGTACTTCTTATTTTTCTTATTGGCAGAGTTTAATGGTTAGAATTATTATGAGGACATGATTGAGGATTACTTGATGGATAATTATGAATATTCTGCTAAAAGAATTTTATGTATTAAAAAATTATATGTCTAAGGACACATAGATCTGCATATTTCCAATAATTATTAGATTCTCATTACCAGAGTTTCTGTTTTAGATGCTTTACTTTCTTTCCCTTCACACCAACTCCATTCATGTTGGACCCTATACCATCATGTTGCTAAACCATATGGTTACATTAGTAAATTATTCTGTTTGAATCAGTTTAAGTCTCATTTTGGTGGTATTCTTTCATTTTCCTTTTTTTTTCTGTCCATTGCATTAATTTTCAAGTTATTCTGCTCTATTTTCTGATATTTCATTTATCTCTACAAAATTATGTTTTATTTTATGGCTTTCAATATGCTTCATATAAAGATCTTTGTTTCATTTCTGTGTTTAGTATTGTATAGTCTCTAAAAATTATGTTTAGGTTACTACAAGAAAAATACATTTCTTTTTTATTTTTAAAGAACAGAATGGGACTATACACATGCTAACTTTTGTTTCCTTATCCAAGAACAGCTAAAAATATAAAAGTAAATTAGTTCCTTTTTTAAGTCATCGTAGTAAATCTGCCTGCATGTATCTTCAGTTTTAAAAGGTGGGACTAAACTATTAACTCTAGTTTGTAGAGTACTGGCTTCTCACCTGTCCCCTGCTTTCTATAATTCTTTGACCATAAATGGTCTATTAGTATTATCAAAAGAATAAACTAAGATAGGGAAAGAAATTTAAAATTAAGCCTTTAAAAAAATACATCTAAGAGCTTGGGAAATGTAATTCTTTCATCCATGACTGTGTACATTTGTGAGGTGTCTATTATATGTCTCTGGTTTTTTAAAAAAACTATGTTAATTTTTGCAAACAAGTGTTGAAAACTATGATATGAATATTAATACTGTTTTGTCATGAATGTTATGTTTAGGAATGGGAAATTATCAGAAAATAGATTGACTATATTTCAAAATTGCCTGAAATTCATGCTCTTTAGAGAATTTTGGAATATTTTAAATAAGCCCAATTAGTGCTTTTTCTCTCTGTATATTTACTTTTAAACAAACATTTAATTTTCTCTTATTTCTTTTAGTACTCTTAAATTGTTAGCATGGTATAAATAATTGGTATTATATTGATTGTTTTTTATTAGAAGATTCAACTTTTAAAATTGAATATTATATAAAAATTTATCACCTTAATATAATTTTATAAATGATTTTTAGAACAAATTAAGTCCAAAGCTTGCTGTGATCAGTAGGACTTTGGCATCTTGCTTCTAAAGAAACTTTGTGAATAAAAAAAGTAAAATATGTGCTTAGTTGCCATCACAAATACTTTAAATGTTTGGATTGTTTTTAACAGATTTTGACTCATGATATTTATGAAGATGAATGCAATTAAACTGTCTGTTTCTCTAGTTGTTTTTTGGTTGTTATTTATGTACTGATGTTCTGTAGGAATGGGAAGTGGTAGTGCTGGAAAAGAAGGGGGGCCCTTTAAAGCTCTTTTAAGACAACAGACTCAGTCAGCTTTGGAACAGAGGGTAAGAGTCACTCAACATTCTTTATTCTTATACTGTTAATATGATTTTATTATCATGCTTCCATGTACTTATAACTTATTTTTATAAACTAGTTTTGGTCATGTATCTATAATACTATAATTTCAATCCAAAATATATTTAAGGTATCAGAGTAATTCATTTATGAATAATTACTTTTAATTTGGAATAATTCTATAAATATTTTTGTTTTGTCTTCCAATATTATATTAGAAATAATCTATTTGGAAATATCCATTGAATGATGAAATCATTTCTGATGTTACATTAAAGTTATAATATGTAAAGGAAAATAGGTAATTTTCTAGAAAAAATTTTATTGATGTTATATTAAAAATAATTCTTTAGTATATTAATATATTTATTTTCTGAGATGATTTTTATCACTGGCCAATGTCTTTGGGGTTAAGAAATGCAGATTCCATATTTCTACAAATTAACATAGATAATGTGGTTGTTCAGTATGTGAATACATCACTTTTAATTACTATAAATTTGTTTTATTAAATATGTTGTATGGAACAATGAATAGTTAAAGTTTTGGGATGATTTTCTCTTTTTATTTTTTTGTATAAACTTCATTGCTAAGGGAGGATCACCTCATAAGTTCTGTAGAAGGCGGGTATGTTTCTGAACCTGTGTGAGAGCCTATTTTGTGTATCGGTAGCTTTTGTAGTTTTAATCTTGATCATTTAAATTTTATTTAAGCTGTTAACAAATGTTGCCAGCTTTTTTTCTTTTCATAATGCAAAGTTTTTTTTTTTTAATTTAATAGCACTATGAGGCTCATTTTTTTTTCTGCTTAACTAATACAGTGCATGATTTTATATGTCATGTCAATTATTTTAAGGCATAGTTCCATAGCTTTCATTATGTCTGATTTGGAAGTTATAAGCGTTTACAGAATTTTCTTTTACATGTTCCATTTTATACTAGCATTAAATTAAAAAAAGATGAAACATAGTGAATGCCTGTAAAAGGATATATTTTATAAACCAAAGGTATTTCTTTTCTAGAGGTTGACTTTTGAGAAGAATGTTTTTCAGATCCTATTATTATAAATAGTACAATAAGTACTTTTTTTAGACTTCCTTTCC
The DNA here is from genome assembly GCF_949987535.1 of Balaenoptera acutorostrata. Classification (NCBI taxonomy): domain Eukaryota; kingdom Metazoa; phylum Chordata; class Mammalia; order Artiodactyla; family Balaenopteridae; genus Balaenoptera; species Balaenoptera acutorostrata. The sequence goes on from NC_080074.1 coordinate 88,560,876, forward strand.
TGGTGCTGAAAGTATGTGTCCGCACTGTTTGCCTTTTAGACGAGGCTGGAGATAGCAGAGCTGAACAAACAGAGCGATGGGGCTTTAGCAATACCTGGTTCTTTGCCTTATGCTCTGTCAGGCAGCAGTTGCCTTTCAGCTACTCTCACATCTTGCAGGCATACCAACTACTGCCATCAAGTAGCCCACCTAAACATTCAGACTGTGCATTGAAACCAAACATAGACTAACAACATGGGGAAGAGGGTCAGATAAAGGTGTGTGTGTCACTTACAGTTTTTAGGCCAGAGAGCTCTTACCGCCTCCCCACTCCCAGTTTTACACTCTCTCGAGTCCCGTACACTAGGAATATTTCCTGTAATCTAATTACCATTCTAGAAATCACAGGAACAGAAAAACTTGAGTTGCCTTGACATTTGCTATAATGAGATTTTGCTTGTATGTTAAGCCCATGACTTTACTCTCTGTACTAAGAAGTTTGAAGAGCACCTAGCTTTAAAAGAAAAAAAAATACTAATCAATGAAAATTGTTTTGGATTTAGTTTGGATAATATTTATGTTTTCAAATATGCTTTCAAAAATTCTTAAAATTTTGGACACATTAACACTTTGGGCATACATTACTAGATAATCCTCGTGGCATTAACAGCAAAGGTGTGGAGAACTACAGTTTTCACTTACAACTTTATAAAACCTCAGTTGGCAATATATTTACATTACCGAACCTTGCAGTGGCAGTTACTTGAATTTGTGAGCCTCCCTCTCTACCCTGTGTACGTAATAAATAGAAAAAGCATTATCTTGTTTGGCTTTCCCACTTACCTGTGGTTGCCATTAGTATGGGAAAAATATGTACAGAAGTATGATGAATTCTCCCTGTATGTGTACAGATATGCCTTAACTCTGCCAAGTTGAACACTCGATCAAGTTGAACACATGATCTACTTATCATTTTATATATTCATTTTAAAATACTCATTTCTACCCCTTGCTACCTTTAATAAATTATATGACTTTTTTTTTCTTATGGAAAAGAGAAGCTTTATTTGTCCATCATCTTTTATTTTATGAGTTATTCAAGTAGCAGTTCTCAAAAATAAAAGCGTTATTATTTTTTTTCTCTCACAAAAGCATTAAAAAATAAGTTGACAAGATCTTGGTAATAGGTATCAGATTATTGGGAGATGAGAAATAGAGATAAAACTTTTACTTAGATTTAGGTTCTGCCTATGAACTATTTGCTGTAAAGCAAATAGATTTATTTTTTCAGTATGATTTTTTTTTCACTTGTAAGAAAAATGAAGTTACTTTTTGATTCCGGGATGTATATTTTTCTTCAATAAAGAAACCTAATTGACTTAGTTTAACCTAGTATTTCCCAAATATATTTTACCATGGAGTCTTCCATTTAAAGAAAGAAACTTTCTTTAACTTTGGGAAACTTAGATATAAAGCAAAGTCTTTTGACAAATTATCTTTTTAGAAGTGGGGATAAAATTATATAATAAATCATAGTAGGAACCTGGCATGGAGTTTTATATCTAGAAAGTTTACTCTGGTGTCTTGAGATAATAAAAAGAATCTCTGATTTCAAAACAAATTGCTTAAATATCTTCTAAGAAAAATCCTATTTAAATCTTAAAAAAAAAATCCATTTTTTGTTCTCAGAATTTTCAACTAGCCTGTCTTTGAGCACATGCTATTAAATGATTTATGCTGCATGTACTTGGCTTGTGTCAAAGTATCAACATATGAAGTCTTATCTAGGCTCCACAGGGCAAGATTTTTTTTTTTTTAATATATTTATTTATTTATTTATTTATTTATGGCTGTGTTGGGTCTTCGTTGCTGCACACGGGCTTTCTCTAGTTGCAGTGAGCTGGGGCAACTCTTGGTTGCGGTGCGTGGGCTTATCATTGCGATGGCTTCTCTTGTTGCGGAGCATGGGCTCTAGGCACGCGGGCTTCAGTAGTTGTGGCACGCAAGCTCAGTAGTTGTGGCTCGCGGGCTCTAGAGCACAGGCTCAGTAGTTGTGGCACAGGGGCTTAGTTGCTCTGTGGCATGTGGGATCTTCCCGGACCAGGACTCGAACTCGTGTCCCTTGCATTGGCAGGCGGATTCTTAACCACTGCGCTACCAGGGAAGTCCAGGATATTTTTAATATAAGGGCTTTCCAGAGAAAATGTCTTCTGTAGTACCTGGCATTCCCATCTGGACATTGAAAGCAGGGTGTGCTTGGGCTGATCTTAAGGAAGCTGTCCTTTTCAGTGAAAGAGAACCTATAGATTCATCAGGTATAGTAACAGACTAGAGATTAAAATCAATTCTTTAACTCAGTGTTTTAACCAGAAATGGCAAGAAGCCAGGTGATAAAATCTGTGGTTCAGAGAGAACCTAGGCCCTCTTCATCTCAGTTTTTGACCTGAAACACGGAGATGATAGTACCTCCGTCTCAGGGTGTGGGAAAGATTGTGAAGCATAGTTTTAAGCTGCTGTGCATAGGACTGGCACGCTCTAAGTGCTCCATAGTAGTCACTGGTGATGGTAGTGGGAGGATAGGTATTTAACAGTCAGCTGAGATACTGGCAGTAGCTCTTATGAGAGAATTGTCTGAAGATGCTAGTTTAGGTTGATTAACGATGCCATTTTAATTGTAGGTTAAATTTTGTGTGTTAAACTGAGGGAGTGTGCTGGATGAACTGGGGACAGTTAGGACAGAGTTTAAGTTGGTAGGGTGGGTCTCCGCCTCTTTGGGCAGCCATTCCCCTACATTTTCTGCTGTGACCGGCTCTAGAGTGATGCTTTCCGTCCTGTCCCTTTATCCCATCTTCTGAAATCTGGGGAGGAGAGTCAAAGAATCCTGAATAGAGAAATCATTTAGGTTCATTTTTTTCATACTTATCTGAAATCTTATATGCAGATGGTTTCCAGCATGGAATTTACCTAACTTATTTCTCAATTTTCGGTGGAAGTACTGTTTTCCATTTAGCTTACAAAATTTTCATTTTCAGTGTCTCTTACCCAGAATATTTAAAATGTTAAGTATCAAGATTAGGTGTAAAGTGCTTTTTTATACTTGGCCACAGTAGTTTGAGGAAATTTAAAAACCTCCGTATTCTTAAAATTGAAAAATCTTAAAGATCTAACTTATTAGGTAAAATACTAAAGTTTCCAGTAACATAAGCTTACCTGTACATTTCTCATTTAAAACTTATATTTTAAAAAATTTAGATGGAAATAAGGAGCTATCTTGACTAACCATTTTATAATACTTTTAAGTAAAATTCTCCTCCCGTCGTCTCCCTTCTCTTCCTTTTCCTCTTCCTATCAGCTGGGCCAAACCTGTCCACTTCCATTGACTGTTTTTTTACTCCTTTTTTATATAGCCTAGGTTTTTCTTGCCCTTGTTCAAGATTACTTTTAAATTCTAGTGAATTTATTTCTAAATACGTATGTGTGTATATGTATACACACACATGCACACACACATTTTTTAATACTGTATCTCATGGGTTATTGAGGTGTGCAGGACTGTTTGCCTCTGTGGTAAATGGCTCCAAGTTGCTATGCTGTGTGAATTATGCTTTGGCCAGTTCGTATTCTCCACGCTTTAAGCAGCCAGTCAGTAATCTTGCTGTGTTTAATGTGCCTGCTTCTAGTAGTATTCTGTATCTCTTTACCTCCCAGCTTTTATTTGCTGCATTTAATCTGCTGTGGGTCCAGAAAAAAAGATACCAATAGATTTTAGAATATGTTCCTAACATTATACATTTATAATTACCGTATATCATCGTATGAATATGGTCTGTGGGGATCTCTTATGAATGAAGTACCTGAAGTTTAGTACTTGGAACTGTAACAGTTGTTTTGACTGTTGAGAGCCCTGATTTGCTTATTATCCAGTTCTCAGTTACGTTCTGAATAGCTGAGGCTACTGGTAAGTGACTTCTGGTTAAGTGAGCTGCATTAATCTTGCAGCTAGACAGGTTGGATATTAAGTTTCCCTTACTTGCATCCAATTTGTGCAACGTGAGAGGCTTCTGTATTTGGGCAACCACAGGAACTCCCCTTTCTTTCTGGGTGTTGTTTCAATGAATTTCCTTTCTCTGCTTTACCATTTCTCTCTTGCATGCTTCTCTTTGTCTCTAAATTGACAAGTTTGATATCCTTGAGAGAGAAGGGGAGAATAAAGCCTAAAAGAACTTGTAGAATTTTATTGCCCCCCTTGCTGTCATCTGCATACCTCTCCCCTTTCTTAATATGCATTTATGTTTTTACATTTTTTTCCTGCTGCCCCCATGTTGATAGAGTAAATAATCTCACACAGTGATTCTCTGCCCACCTGAACTTGACATTGGCTCTTCTCTTCACCTTTCTATGTAGCTCTTAACCTGCTCTGCTCATCTCTGTCTCCTCCTCCCTGAGTCCCCCATTCTTTTCCATCTCCTGCCCCAGACCTTCAGAGTCTTTACCAGTGGCCCGGGATAGGGTATGTGTGTTGAGGGAGAGTCTACGCCCACTGAGAAGTAGATGTGGGGTAGCGGGGCAGGCAGGTTCCCCCCCCTCCCCGCCCCCGTCTCATTGCCACCTTGCATCAGAATAGGAGATTGAGAGGAAGGAAGAGTGTGTTCAAATATCCTTTTTGTTTTTTTTGGGCCACGCCATGCGGCTTGTGGGATCTTAGTTCCCTGACGAGGGATTGAACCCTGGCCCTCAGCAGTGAGAGTGAGGAGTCCTAACCACTGGACCGCCATGGAAGTCCAGTGTTCAAATATCTTAATTTGGAACTCTGAGAACGTTTTTTTTCTCATTTAGAATTCATAAAAAGCGTGTTCGGACTTTGTATAACATATGTGGGAAAATGGATTCGGAACTCTAACATCCAAGAAAACTTTTAATTACAAAGCATCTGTAATGCATAATTGGTAGCCTTTTGTAAGGGCTAGAATTCATTTCCTTATGACAAGCTTTTTAACAAGCACATTTTTTGTACTTCACACATGGTCAGTTGTTTTCTTCCCCCGTTCTTTCTACTAGGAATTTCCATTTTTTACCTTGACGGCGTTTCCTCCTGGATTCCTCGTGCATGTCGGGGGAGTTGTTAGTGCACGCTCTGTGAAGCTTTTGGATCGTATCCACAATCCTGGTATGTTCTTTAGAAGTTTGTTTTCGATGTTTCATTTACTTACATTGTGATTATTAACATTGATTTTTATAATTTTTTTAAAATTATTTTTATAATTTTTAAGCCAAATCTATCCAGAAAGAAAAATGACAAAGTATGAACTGACGCACGTTGCTCTAAAATATTTGCAGTAATCTTAATTAAAAATAATTAAACTAAGTAGAAGTATATATTTTAGTTACTTTTGTATACAGAACAAATCTTGATTCATCTTTGGCCAAGGTGTATCACTTTGAGGGAATCCTTAAGTCACTTTTGAGTCAGCTATTTTCTTTGACCCATGCAGATAACAAATTTTACAATTTGATCATTGTGGCCATTAGCTTAAGATGTTAATTCTTTTCACTAGCAATAACTCTTTATGGATTTTGAGTAATTTCCTTATTCATAAAAGAAGTATTCTTTTAAAATGTAATTGTAAACATTGTGTAGAGTACCTAAGAGTTTAAAAAAGGCAACTATTCTCTTTGGGTCCTTGGTTTCTTTTATGCAGCTATTTGTTCCATATAAGTGAACAAGAAAAAATAATAGCTCACTTCTTTAAAACATGGGGTCTTGATTATAAAAGAGAAGAGGCATGGAAGTCCTAGTAATTTCAAGCCCTTGGATTAAAAATGCTTTGATGATTTTTCTAAACCTAAAATAAGCATGATAAGTATGGTAGGAACTTTCCTATGTAATCTGTTCTCGCATCTCTCATTGACTAGATGCCCAATAACTTGCTCAAATCACTTATTATTTTGATGACATACCTTAAACCTGAAGTTATATTAATATTCTTACTTGGCACATACACAGATATGTTTTTGAAAATTTTAAATTGTCACTTCCAGTAACCTCTTCCTGGGGCTTGTACCGACAGCTATATAAAAGAGAAAAATGCTTTGAAATTATTGTATGCAAAACACAAATAGTAATTTTGAGGATACAGAGCATTACCATTCTTTTAGATTTTTAAGAAATTTAATCTGTGTCCCATGGTTTGATGTCATTTGAGTTAAGCAGAATGGAATTTTTCTAGACCCTGAACAGGATTTCAGAAAAGCAAGACTAGCTAGGATTATTTAACTCTAAAGCTGAGCAAATACATCTTTTAAGCACCAGTCTTCTCTTTTTCTTCTCTGGTTTATTTTTTTTTTTCCCTGTTCCTTACTTTTTGGGTCAATCTAAGATCTTATCTTCATGTAGTATTTGCATATTCTGCAATAATTAAAAGGCACGTTTAGACTGAGGCCAGTTTACTGGATTGAGACCTTGAGGACTATGCCAAGTTTCATATCTATGTGTTTAGGAACTTGAATTATTTGGAAAGTGCAGGGAAATACTGAGTTAATACGTGACATTAACTGGGTGACCCAAGGCCAGTTACCTGTGTTTCTGTGGACCCTTGACTCAAATATTTTGATAGATGGCACCCACCCATGGATCTAATAGCTCCAAAAAGTCAGGAATATATTCAGTTGTTGGTGATGTCTTCTGTTTATTGAAAACATTTTGATGTCATCGTTGCTTCCATGTACTCTGAGCAAGCTGTAGAGTCTGGGAGAACAAATGAAGGTTACTTAACTAAGTTTAAGTAGAGAGCCGTATTTTACATGGCATTACTTAAAAACAACAACAACTGCTTTTGGGGGTTTTCCATACTTGCCAGTTTATTCTAGCTGTGTAAGAAATGTAAGAATCCAGACCCAGGGAAGAAAGCACACATCTTCCTTATTACAGAATATGTTTTGTGTACTGTAACTACAGCTCATCCATTCTCTTCCTTTCCTTCTCTCTCAGAATATTTTTTCAATTCACATGGAGAAATTCTCAGTTACTAATGTTTTATTTCCCAGAAGATTGTGGGCGTATATATATAAATATTTTAATGTTATATAAGTTGTATTTCAGCTTTGTTTTATTTTCAGTTAAACACAAATCAATTACATAGTCTAATGGTCGAGTTATTATATTATTTTGATATAGTTATCACATTCTTTGGATTGTTTTTTTTGTATGTGTAGTATGCATTACAAAGGAACATTTGCTTAACATTTTCTTAATCTCCAGGCCCCTTAAATAATTATTTATGAAAAAATTTTAATTTTAAAAAGAGCTGAATGTTAAAACAAAACAAAACTCAGTTAGCATCTACCATAATGATGATGTATTAATTTTATGACACTGAGTTACTCTGCCGAGAGAAAATTATGATGGGTGAGGTGCATGTGCTAATGTTAAAAGTGCTGTATTGGACTCTCAGATGAATCTTGCAGCTATTTTTTGACTAGTGAATATGGGAAATTTTCTTTTCACACTGAGTGTAAAAGGAAAAGTCTTATTTTAAAATCACAACCACCTACTAACTCTATGGGTTGTTATTTTGGAGTTATTTCTTTTAGAACTGCCTCTTTTTAAATATTAAGCAAACAGGGTCATACAATAAGGGAAAGAATGGGGTGGTTTTGAAAAGGTAATTATCTTTAATCAGACTTTAGTTAATGTTAGATTATGATAGCATGTTCCTTCTTCTCTATCTATTTCTACTTCTTATTAACTCTGCTGTCTGTGTCTTTCTAGTTCCTGTCAAGTGGTGTTGTCAATTGTGTTCTTATTTGTAGTGTTTTTTGGTTTTTTCCTACTATTCTGCACCTAAAACTGATCTACTAATTTGCTGTTTTGAACTCAGCCTTTGTCGGAATTATGGGTAACACAAGATCTTACAAACTGCTAGACTGGAATAGTTTCAATTCAGGTATTTTAATGGTCATTCAGTACTACATATGCTGACAAAAATTATGGCAGCTCAGTGAAGTTTTTAGAAATGTTCTAGATTAAATAGGCTTAATGTCAATTCAGTTATACAGATACATTTTGCAATACATATGTGATAACTTTTGTAATCTCCATGGAAATGGCAAACATAAATATGTGTTAACTAAAATGAATTAATCAAAACCATAGAAATACCATAAATTATGAATGACTTCTGTTAGGTGATTAACTTTCAGAATGATAATTTTAAATTATATTTATTACATTTTGGACAGTTTTTTCATATCAGGTAAATGACACTGGCATTAGCTTTGTGATTAAGGAAATATTAATTGCTAAATATATAAGTATTCAGTGACTAGCTTAATAATCGTAAAGTATATTTAAACTTCAATTGAGATTTGATTATAATATATTTAGTGTTCTATAAATATTATAAAAATATAACTTAGCATTTTTATTTATAATTCTAGAGTGTTCCAAAATTTGGTAAGTAAGAGCAGATTTTGGGGGGATTAACAGCTTTCATAAGCTTTCCTCCTTCCCCTTCGACATGAGAATACATTTTTTCTTTTTAAGTAATTTTACATATGAATATAGTTTGTAGCTTTTAAAGAAACTAAACTAAGATAGCTTTACAGCTGATGATGTGGTTTAGAGTCAAAGCCAATTTTTCTTTTTGATAAAAGCATGTTCTCTTAATATAAATATCTACATTTTTATGTTATTTCTATTTTAGATTTAAATTAAATAATAGAGCCATTTTGATTTAGTATCAGAAACTGGTATTTTCCTGTAGAACTTTTTCAGTTAATTGTGTCAGAAAGTACATCTATTTACAGAAAAATAAAAACAGAAACACCAGGAGGCTTAGCATTTGAGATAATATCCCATAATCTTTTCAATATTGTAAACTTTTTTTTGTTCTTAGGGGTCCAGGATGTAAGTTCTGATGTAAGTAGTGCATGTTTGACTATGAAGTAACTCATGTTCATCATGTAGATTTACCCAAAGTCAGTCTAGTACACAGTCTGATCAAGTCCAACCTTTGCAGATTTAGACCGACATCAATTGGTAAACCTTTGGGGAAATTACCTCTATTTCCTATCCAAGTTTTTGCCAGCATGTTATCACATTGATTAGAATTAATCATTTGTAATGTCATGCTTTATAGTTGATTTTTAGTGAGAAATTAAAAATACCCTGCTGGATTCATTTAATAAAAATAAGAATATATTTTTAAAACATAGGCAGATCAGGGTAGTGGGCAGAGAAAAAGGCTAATTACATAAGAACAGGACATTGAGGGCATCAATCATTAATAGTTTAAGGAGCCTGAAACCTTGTGAGGGCAAAGATGTTTAGAATGAGAGGTGTATTAAATGATAGAACAGTTTTGGAAAAGTGGAAAAGGCAAAAGTTAAATCTTGTAGACATAATAAAGACTTTGTCCCATGTAAGCAGAATTACAGAATTTGGCAAGGAAAAACATGGTTGAGGAAGCAGTATATCTTGCCATCATTTAAAATAAAGTCCAGTAGTAAATATATGAAAGAAAAGGTGGATATGTTATAGCATATTAAAAGATGACGCTTTTAGTTTAATGTGCTCATAGTTGTATGCTTTGGATTGAGGTGTTAGAATCTTTTGATTCTAATTGAGGTGTTAGAATATTTTGATAATAGTTGGCACATATTCAGAAACCAGGTTTTTTCGGATACTAGTTTCAGAAAAATAACTTGATAATTCTGAAAAAAAGTGATTTATTTGGTAAATATATTCAAATCATTTATATATTTTTCTCCATCATTAGGGAATATTTAGCCACTCCTGTCCTGTATTACCATAGAAAATCAAGAATTGACCACATCAGTAAGAAAAGTAGTTGTTGATACAGTTTCTATTAATGCTAGAAACTGTTCATCAATATTGTATTTTCTGGACTCTCTGAATACCAGGTGTTAGATGCCTTCCAAGAGAAAAAAGAAGGGAACACATGGTAGTCAAACATACTTACTAATTATTAGACATTCCTATTTCAAAAACATTAAAATGTGGAAAGATATAGGAAAACATTTTATATCATACAATAGTATTCCATGAAATACGATATATCATGCACACATTTATTAGAACTTATTTTGTGCCATGCAGTTCACTAGATAATAGGTGTGCAAAGGTGCCAGTCCTCCTATTTTCAGAAAGCTCATATTCTGGGAGGATAGAAGAATATGTAAATGGCTTACTGTGTGTTATGGAGTGACACAAGATACAGAGTTAAAGAGGAAGGCAGGATTAACTCTATGTGGCAGGGAAGCTTATAGAGGTGGTAATTCTTGAGCTCAGTGTTGGATGGTATATGGGAGATTCACGCAGATTTATATTTCAGACAGTGTATTTGGAGCCATGTTAATACATTCTTTGAATGTAGTTCTGAAACTTCAAGCATTTGCAAAACAGTATCCTAGCCATTACTCATTCGATGATGTTTATTACATAGCTACTTCATACTTATTTTAAGTTTTTTGCCATTAATACAGAATGTCTTGGTTAGTTTACCTTTTTTTTTTTTCCTGCCCCCTTTTCTCCTGCTTTGTTGTCTTAGTTTGTGTTAACTACAAGTGATAGAAAATATTTTTATAGAGCAGGAAGAAGGGAACTCAGTATCTGAGAATTTATTTAAAAATTATTACCTTTTCTTACCTTGTTTCTTATTTTTTTGGCCTGGTAACAGACTTTGAGAAAGACAAGATGAATCTTGCTGCTAGGAAGGAGGATGTAACATTTGCAGATCTGTATGTGACACGCCAGGAACAGGAGGTGCATAGGAATAAGACAGGGTAGCCCATGGCCACATTTGCATTAAATCACTGACTAGAGGTTGGAGAATGGATTTAAAAGCAGCAAGACTAGAGACAGGGAGCCCAGTTAGTAGATGCAGTGGTACTGGCCAGATAAGTGACCTAGGATTTGGTGGTAATGGGAGAGCTAAAGGTTTATAGCGCACTTACTGTGTACTACATACTCTTCTAAGTGCTTTATGGTAGTAAGTCATTTAATCCTCAAAACACAACCCTGACATAGGCATTATTACTATTTTGTAGATCAGCAATATGAAACGTAGAAGTTTCCCCAAAGTAAAATAGAAAGTGACTGAGCCACAGTTTCAACCTGACTACTTTGGGTTCAGGACTTACGCTTGTAACCATAAATTCACGAACTATTTATAATGTAAAATCCACAGGATTTCATGATTAGTAGGATGTGGTGAGTGAAACAGGCTCTTGGCAACTTTCAGCTGAGAGAGAAAGATAGATGATGGTTATTCCACATGTCTACAAGTCTGACATCCCAGGGGGCATGTGGAAACTCAAGTCTATTTGAAAGTTCAGTTGTAAACTTTTAAGAGTAAATTTTCATAGCCCTAGCTTATTGTTTCTCAGATGGCTATGATCTTTTTTTTTCTTCTGAGTTTACCACTAAAAGTATTTCTGAATAGCTCACACATACATGTTTCTTAATTAGTAATAGTCTCAGTGAGTTGAGGAAAATTTGTTTTTCTTTCTTGTGTAGGATGCATGTCAGCTTAGATAATTTTTTCAGGAAGTGACAAGAGGAAATATAAAGTAGTTATATAATGTGGTTTGAAAAGTACTAGTTTGAAATAGCTTATAAACGTAGACAATATTTTTAAGAGTGTTTTTAAGTCCTGAGTTAGTAAAACAATGTGTTTGAAACTAAGTAACTTTCCTTTTGTTTCTGAGAATATTCTAAAAAGTTTTCTTTTTTTTAAAGTTTTAGACAGATTGTAGATTTTAAGACATATTAGACTGAAGATTTTCTCAGTCTTATAGTAAATGAACTTTGACTAGTGATAATACAAGCTCTAGATTAGTGGTCTGAATTTAGAAAATATTACTCTTTTTTGTTAGTTTTTAGAACTGTAGTTGTTTAGAAATTTCACTTTATTTTGGGGACAAAAATTAATAGTTAAAACCTAAGAAAAGTATAGATACTGCTTTAAAAATATATAATTTTAACAAAATATGAGTCAGCTGATATATAAGGAAATATTTATAGAATATACATATCAGTCTGATCATGCAGATATTTCTTCAGTGGTTGTTTGTGGAGTGCCCACCATGTCTTGAGCACAGTGCTGGGGAGTGGGAACACCAGTGTTCATCCAGTGTAAATCCTCATCCTTTTTACATACCTGGTCTAGGCTTTTTCTTATATTATTTTGCTCTGTGTGTGTGTGTGTGTGTGTGTGTGTGTGTGCGCGTGTGTTAGTTAAATGAAGATAGGCTTTCTTGGAACTTGAATTCTGCTGATGATCTCAGCAATTATTATTTTTCTACGTCTGAGAGACACTCATGAGCAGCTGTGTGAACTAGGCCTAAAGTAGTTAAGCAGCTTTGGGTTTTCAGTATTTTAATAAGGTTTTCAGGAAATAGATATAGAGTTCAAGAAGACATAAATATAGCATGCGTGATATGTGAGCTTTTCTTTATAATGTGACATATAACTGTAATACATAATTTTCTCTCTATACATAATGTAACGATATTCATTACTTTTCATTCTTTACTATCTGTTAAAAAAAATCAGATGGGTAATCTCCTTAAGTGTGAAATTTCACTCTTTTCATATATATGCATATGTAACGTGTAACTGGATATTCCGTTACATTATTATAATGTAACATGTAAATGTAATATATCATTCTCTCTCTGTATAAAATAATGTAACTGATCGCCAGTTACATTATATATAAAGAGTGAAATTTCACAATCAAGGAGTAGATTACGTATTTGACTTTTTTTTTTTTTACAAATAGTTAAGACTCCAGTTTGATGCAACATGGATTGTATCCCAGCCACCATCCTAACATTCTAAATTACTGTGTCTTGAAGTTTGCTCTGACTTTGCACATCACTTCTTCTATAATGAGACTCTTCTTTTTAGTCTGTACTGAATCACCACCCAGTTTAAGGTTGTATACTCCTTTGAACCTGCACTCTCTAATTTCTATTTCATTAGGGGAAATATATCTTCTTCAAAAGGTTGTTTTGGGTTGGAATATTCATTTCAGGTATTTGAGAATGTAGCTTTTTGTGCTGTCCATTAACAAGATACACTATCATTGTACTGAAAATCCTACCTAACACTTCATCTTCTCTTGCTTATTTAAAAATTAGATTGAGTAACTATCCATTTCCTGTTTTTCTTTCAACTAGATTAAAAGATTCCCAAGGACAGAGTTATTCTCTTCTAGAGCTATGTAAAAATAGAACTAAATTGAACACTTTAGGTAGTCAGCGTTTCTTAGTTGCAAGTGTGTAATTGCCTAAAATCTCAAAGGGATTCAGTTTTATAAAAGCATGTTATGTTGAGTTGTTCACTTCTTTACTTTTTGAGATGTAAACTATTACTGTCATTTTAGGAATCTTTACCAGTGTCACCTGTACTTCAAAAACAAGATAAAATGCTAAAACGATGGCAAGATATCAAGCTATGGCCATGCTCTAGACAAGTAACAGTAGTAAAATGAATTGACTGTGGTGTCAACCCAGGCGTGAAGACATTACCCCTAAAAAAGGCATCAGTGAGGTATTGATCTAGAGCTCAGTTCATGCCTACAATTAAAAGGATATAGTAAAAGATTTGTGATATTAGCAATGAAGAGTTTTGACCCTTAGAAGAAAAACATAAAATAGTATGAAATATAGTTTGAATAAATAAATAACTTTTAATATCTCCTAAAGTGATCATCTTTTTATAATTATAAATAATTCTATAGATTATTGGGAGGAGCATGGTATTTAAAGTGAAAATATTTTTTTCTTGACATCTCTGAAATGTTTATTTGCAACCCTCGCATCTCAGCTGTATATCCTTCAAGTGACCAGATTGTATCGTTTCATATATGGCATGTATAGTTGCCAGTAAATTTTTAAGCCAGATTCTTTGTTTTGCCTTTTATATAAGTATGGTAGATCCTTAGTTTTTACTTTTGTAGGGTGAATAAAACACTTCAAATTCACTAGTGTGTTTCCTGTAAGAAATGTAATTAGCTATTTCTAAGCTTTAAAAATTCCATTAATAGGGATTAAATGCTATGATATTTCTGAATTTTCAGTGGTAATAAGTTAGGCTGAGTTATGATTACTACTTGAATTTTCTCTGGCTCATCTCTGGCATTAAGTATAAAATAGGCTTTGAAGATAAATTTAATTTTTCTGTAATATTAAATAAATTGATTTATCCTAATTTTATCTTAATTAACCCCTAAATTTAATAGCCAAAAAGTTCCTTTGACTTCTTGCTTACAGTTGTAGGTAATTATTGTTAATCCAATTACTAGTTGTGATTAAGTGCTCCCTACTGTATGCTTGCCTTGCTTTCACCTAGAATCTAGGGCCATTACTTTCTGTAACCATTTCAGTGAGCTGCCATAGTTTTCAGTCTGTACTGTCACCTGATCCAAGCATGCGCCAAAACATCCACTGTTTCTGGCTCTTGTCTGCTGAATCTGCTTTGCAAAAACCCTTCGTTCTTTGAGCTTTTGCTTTAGCCAAAAACCAAATTTAAGAAATTCTTTGGAGTGTGGACATATGCCATTTGCTTCCTTAGCCCCCCTGTTATGTAACTCTTTAGCTTTTATTAAGCTTGTAAATACTTTATTAAGTACAACAGTGGCATCCCCATGTGTAATTGTGTGGCTCATGTGTCAAAATAAAGGCTGCTTGTGAACTTGTCAGAAGAGAATGAATGCTCTACTTGCGCTGCATTCAGCATTTTTTCTTGTTTGTTTTTTTGTTTTGTTTTTTTTAAATCAGCCACTTATTCTTTCATAGTGTTTGGTTTAATTATCTGATTATTTTATGTATTATACGAAGGTAAGTTCGATGTAAATAAACTTTGTATTCTATGTGGTTACATGTATCTCATAGTAATTATTAGTACATATTTTTCCATTTAGGCATGCTGGCCTTTCTAAATAAATAGATCTTGAACTTAAAATAAGTAACTTCCTCCATTTTTCATTAATTTAAACAACAATATTGTGGATTACTTCCTGTAAAATTCATTTTTAAAACAGAAAAGCTACCATGTATTACTTGCAGCAAGATGTAGGCAAACCTAATGTGAGAAATCTAAAAACGTAGTATACGATTATTTGGTTTAGCAAGTAATATTGTAAACTTCCAGAATGATTTAAAAAGTAAATAGCACGTTCTACTGTTAAATTTTAGAAAAGTTAGACTTTTTATTTTACATAGTTTTTCAGGAAAATAATTATTTTCTAAACTGAGATATATTTCTCTTATTTGTGATATCTATTTTCAAAGAATCATAAGTACTTTGATAGATTGAGCAACTACTTGAATAATAGTTCGTCTTACGATATAAAATTTCTCTATTAGGAAAGGATGATGTTAAATAGATATCCAAATTGGTCTGGAAACATGTATGTCCTAAAAAGAATGGATTTGAAAGTATATTTGTGCTGTTGACGTCTCCATGTCATTTAGGAATATGAAGAAGTTCTTTAACATAGTAGTGTATGTGCAAAATAGGGCCACCTAATTGTCTCACACATTTCTTAATTCATAATATTGATTGCTAACACCATATTGTAGTATTTTCTGTTTCTTTTCCTTCTTTATTTTATCTCGTACTCTGATCTTTTCCTGAGTTTCCTGGAGTTTGCATTTCTTTCTTTTCTTCTGAAAGAAAGTTTTAGGGTAACTCTGTATTGGATCCAAAACTTTAAATCAAGAACTGGCTGGCATCATTTGTAGTTCTGGCTTTTATCTCCTCATTTCTCCCCTTTGCTGATCTCCTCCCTGCGGAGGAGATCATAGGAATGTGAGCTATACCAAGCCTTTTAACCTTTCTTTACTTTGCTGTCTTCAGTATTTCACTAGTGAGTATGATTCTACTTATTCTACTTATTTTGAAAAATGTATTTGAAAACTGCATAAGTACTGAAATTCAAGAAAGAAGGCTTTTGGATTGTTTGATTTTCAGTCTTAATAGTGCCTTTTATGTGGAAAATTTACAGTAAGAACTCAGCATATTATTTAGAGTTGTTTTTTCTATTCCAAATTGTTCCCAAACGGAATTGCCACAAAAAGAAACAAATTAGGATATGCTGATTACAGACCGTTTCTGTTTTTAACATCTTTGCACTTAAAAAGTTACTATATATGCAGCTGCTGTTCACCAGTAGCTAAATGCAAGTGATTAGGAAGTATGTGTGACAGATGCTCCATCTATAATGCTCCATTACAAGCAATTTTGGACTCCTCTATGGTAATAAAATGCAATTCTGTGATTCTAAAGCATTTTCTTAATGACAGAGCCATTTATGGAGTTACAGTGTTCTATCCGAAATTTTTCCTTATATACATTAACCAGATTCTTTGTATTAATCTTTTAAATGTATTTGCTTTCCTTATTTTGCATTGGCCAGTCCCTTTATTTCTTGCCACTTTGCTTCAGGACCCACATCTCTTTAGAAGAATGGCTACAGATAGATGGCTTTCTGCTTTTTAACATTGACAAATCTTTGCCTTGGAAAGAACCCAGGATATAGCGCATTATAAAAAATAGGTACCAGGAAATGAAATCAGAATTTAAGTTAAATTTATGGATATGACTCATAAGGTATCCACTCAGTGAGGTGAGACATAGGATGTCCTTTTAGGTTAAGATTGGAATCTGGAAACTCTGGGTCTACCTTTCAAGTTGTATCTAATAAAATACATCCCTATAGATGTCCCTTAAAGTAATAAAGCAAATAGAACTAGGTGGTTTATCTTCTAGCAATTGAGTTTAAAATGTTA
Organism: Balaenoptera acutorostrata; assembly: GCF_949987535.1. Taxonomy (NCBI): domain Eukaryota; kingdom Metazoa; phylum Chordata; class Mammalia; order Artiodactyla; family Balaenopteridae; genus Balaenoptera; species Balaenoptera acutorostrata. The sequence goes on from NC_080074.1 coordinate 88,577,673, forward strand.
AACTTTTTGAGAAGTAGCATTAAATTAAAATGTTAATAAGCTTTTTGAGAAGTAGCATTTTAAAGATGTGAAGTTTTAAAAACTGTTGTAGAATAGTACTTCTTTGCCTTCCAGAGTGTGCTTATTTTAAACATTTCTTGTTCAAATAGACAATCTGCTATTGAGTAGTGAACTGATTTAAAATTTATTTTTCAGATGAACCAGAAACTCGAGATGCGTGGTGGGCAGAAATCAGACAAGAAATAAAATCACATGCCAAAGCATTAGGCTGTCATGCTGTAGTGGGCTACAGTGAATCAACTAGCATTTGGTAAATGAAAACAACTTGATTTTCTAGATGCTGTAAGTTACAGATTGTCATCTGAAAGGGGGAAAGCTTTATGCAGATACAGGGAAAAGAAGAATAGTGGAGTGGTCCAGGAGCATGGGCTTTTTTAGAGTACATCACACCGAGGTTCATACGCCATTTTTACTACTTAATTAATGTGAAACTTTGGGAAAGTTACTCTACTCCTGTGAGCCTCAGTTTGCACACTGAAGTGGAGATAATAACTGCCTATCAGTTAAGGTTATTGAGGGCTTAAATGAGAATATAATACTGGCACATAGCAAGTATTAACTCTAGGCCTACTTTACTCCAGTTTGTGACTCCACTAACTCCTCTGGGATTTTGGAACCCTTGATCTATTGTAAATGAACTTGCCATGTGTCTTTAAAGTTCATTGTAAACTCTTTCTGCCTTCTTTTACTAACTGTAACTTAACTTTCTCCTGCCAACAAATCATCCTTTCTAACTCTACCCAGTTAGGAAGGGACTTCCATACTCTTAGTTCTCAATCCACTTTTCTCCTACCTTTCATTTGGAGAGCCTCTCCTCCTTTAAAGTCCATGCCATTCCACAGTTCAGAATTTTCTACCTCCAAAACTTTCTTCTGCCTTGTTCATTACTGCTTGGCCCATCTCCTCCAGTTAAACAAGGTTATTTCCCTTCTAACAGCCTGGCATTGTACTTTCTCATTCTCAAATCCTCTATCCCCACGTGACTTTCAGCCTTATTTTGGACCTCATTGTGGCTTGAAACTGCTTCTCTTTAAAAATTTGAAACCATAAAATTTCCCTCTTGGATCACAACTTAATATTTTTCCACCCATCCCATTTGCTCATTTACACCTAGTTTGTTTTGACCCTTATCCTAACCAAGAGTTTTCCCAGTTCCTTACATAGGTTCTGACTTTACTTGCTATCTGCCATCCTTGAACCCTACTTTCCACTCATTCAGAAGTTTGTAGTGGATATCATCTAGAAACTGTTTGACCTTCTGCTGTCTTATTTTTCCACCTTGTGTTGGATAATTCTTACTGCTAGCTATTACATGGATAACTCTCTTGTGGTGGTGGTGATCATTTTTGTTGGAGAAAAAATGATTAGACTGTAGTAAATGAGGATGTTATCATCTTCTGAGGACCCTTTCTTTTCCTTTGCAGACCACATATTATACCCTTGAACGGCTGTATTCCCATAGTAGCTGTTCTACTTTTGTTAAACTACTAACTTTGTTATGCTTATCCTGCCTTACTCCCCAGTAGGTAGTCTTGCTTATTCATGGATTTCGTGTCATGCACTCTCCGGTCTTAGGGATATGGTTTTAAAAGACATAGTTCTTGCCACCAGATTCACATTCTCCTGGAGAATTATGACAAGTATAATATATTTTATGATAGAGACATCCTAGGATGCTTTTGGATCTCAGAAGGCTGGAGGTTAGAAGTAGGATTGGAAGAAAGTGTTAATGAAGTAACTGAAGCTTGAACTGAATCTTGGGAGATGAGCATGAGTTATATCAATGAAGAGAAAAGGCATAGGGAGGGTCTTCAAGGCGAAAAGACTAGCATGTGGAGAAGGCCAGAGGTGTAGATCAGTGGCTGGAGATAAATCACAGTTGCAGGAGCCTATAGAAATGAGTTCAGTGAATTATTAGAAGTTTCTGTTCACCTGGTACAAACTTCTCTTTTCCCTCTAGACCTCAAAATATCTTTGTCTTTAAATCCTGTCTTTACTAGTTTTTTCTCTTCTAACCCATCCTACTTACTATTATTGGATTCAGTTCCCTGAAACGCATACCTTGAAATGCACGCCTGCTCTTGTAGCTCCTTGGTTTGGCGCCTTCTGTGGCTCCCCGTTACTTTTTCTGACGTTCTCAGTGCCCACTTAAACATTGTTAAGCCTGGCCTCTTGCAGATCAAGGGACCATTTCTTTTATATCCTTTCTTCTGGTCCATTTACTCTTTGTTTCCAGCATTTCGTCCCTAGGCTGCTACTTTTCTCATTAGCTTTGGGTGATCTCATTCAATAATTATGTTGATTGTTTAATTTTTTTTCAAGCTGGGTGGTATGTAATCAAAGAGTTTCAAAGAATTCTTTTGAAAATCAGTTTTTATCATACATATAATGATGTAGCATAAGCTCTGTTTAGTTTATTTTGTATTTTATTTGTTTCAGATATCTTTTTATTATTAAGTTTGAATTAAACTATAACAATATAGATATTTACACAGTTGTGCTTTTAGAATAATTTTAATAAAATTCAGTATACACTTAAAAGGGTATTTTAATACAGTTTGATGGGTTATTACTGGATTCAGCAATATAGTTTATTACTACCTTTATTTTGAAGCATTCCAGCTTTATTCTTTATCAGCTTTACCATATTTTAAAGGAGTCACACTGCTCTATTTAAAATAAAATGCCTTTCCATGAAAAAATAAAAAAATAAAAAACAAACAAAAAACAAATAAAATGAATCAATTCTCATTAATATTATGCTTTATCTTTTACAATTTTTAAATAAGAAAGAATTCTTATCCTTTCCGTTTTAACAACATTACTTCTGTTTTCTATTCTAGGTTTAGGAGGTAATCCTGTGATATTAATATTTAGTAGAGTCTCACTTTAAGTTTAAATTGTCACCCTTGTAACCACTTTGATGTTTAACATTTTCCAAAGTTAGATTCCCTGAAAATGTTAACTTGTTTATGTTTTTTCTTTTGTAGTGAAGAGGTCTGTATTTTGTCTGCATCCGGCACAGCAGCTGTACTGAACCCTAGATTTCTGCAGGATGGCACCGTGGAGGGCTGTTTGGAACAGAGGTTGTCATGACAGCCTGGCTTACTTTCCTTAAGGGCAGAGAAGGGGGAGGTTGACTTTCTTCCTCAGAGCTGGGCTAGTCCTTCTCTATGAGGGTGGGTTACAGGCGTGCAGTTTTGAAATCAGGACCAGGCACTTTACTGATTTTTACTTAATCCATAGCAACAAAGAAGTGTTGGGTTCTGCACTGTATGACACATCATTATTCCTAATATCTTGATAAATGACACATATGATTACCAATCGAAGGATTTCAAGTATACATTTTTTTGTTTGCTACAGTGTAGAAATAATTTATTTTATTTGAGTTTTCTCTTCCTTTCCTTTTCCTTTCTCTTACCTCCAAAACAGGAAAAGGTCATGAAACAAGTTTCATAAAATTCTTAATTTACGAAACAATCAAAACACTATGTTGTCGGAAAATTACGTATAAAAGCTTCAATTATGTTATAAAAGCTTCATGAAATATAACTTTAATATGTGTGAAAGAGAAAGTAAAAATGAAAGCATTAGGTAAAATGAGATTACTTTTTGTTTTATTTGATTATTGGTCCCTTTAATCTGTTAGCTTCCATAAATGTCATAAGTATTTTCCATAAAACGATGAAGTTATCAAATATATATACAAAAAACTATTAGTTTGGTACCAGAGTTTTCCCAAATAATATAAATTTTAAATACACCTTGCCCTACACTATGCATATTTATTTTCCCCCAGTATTAATATATTAGTGTATATTAAGGAAGAAAGCAAAAAAAATTCTGTATGTGATCAAATTTAGTATAAATTTGCAAGTCTCTGTATAGCAAAGAAAGATATGCTAGCTCTGGTAGGCACACAGAAGACCTTGGTCAGTTTCTTCTTTTGTCAGTATTAAAAATGAATTTTGACCATGATATATTTCTGAGCATTAAAAGTCATGGTAAATAGGAAAGTGGAGGTGGAACATTTTGAAGTATATTGAGCAATTGGAATATTCCTTTGAGAAAACTGACTTTGCCATTGAGTTGTCCCAGTGCTGTCGTATAGTTCTCACCTGTGGCAATAGATTCCATTCTTCACTAGATAGAAGCCTAATTAAACAAACAACCTTTCCCATCCGGCTTGGTTGTTTCGGTATTGTGGCTTGGATGGACACAGTGAGCTCTCTTGAACGGCAGTCTGATGCAACAGATACCATCCCTATTTGTAAAAGAGGAAAATGTCTTTTTCTTTCTGCTATGCAATTATTAGTGCTTACTAGAGAAAATTTGAAAAATGTAGGAGAGTAGAAGGAAGAAAAAAATTCCCTAGGGTATGAGTATTCAAAGATAATGCCTTTTGTACATTTCATATTTCAAATGCTTTCATAAATTTTAGCACTTTTATTTTTTATGCCTTATGATGTTACACCACTTATGTTCAAATTTCTGTGAGGTGTTTAGTTAAAAATTGCCCCAGTTTTCATCTTTCTGTGTCCCCTTTTAACACATGGGCTTTGGATTCAAACAAACTGGCATAAAAATCTGAGGTCTGCTACTTAGTACTTAGTGTGACTGAGCAAGTTACTTAGTATCTCAGCTTGGTTTCAGGCCAAGTGGAACTAGTTTTTGTTGCCCTCTGTTGGGTGTTATATTACAGGGGGTGAGTATTTAGCTATAGTTTTCTTACTTAATCTTCAAAAAAACAAAAAAGACCCTTTCTAGGTAGATATTGTTGTTGCAGTTTTATAGAGGAGGCTCTGAGAGGTTAAATGACTTGCTCAGCGCCACACAGCTCTGCCCAGATCTGTCTGATTCCCCTGTTACTTCTAATAGGCGAGAATGCCATCTCAACAATAAAAGAATAATATCTGGGAGAAACTTAATTTGATTTAGAGGGTTATTGTGAAAATTCAGTGAAATAATGTATACAAAGAATCTACAGAAAGCCTGACTCCTGGTAGGTGTTGTATGAGTTTTCTTTTCCCTTTTTAATGTGTCTACCTGCCAAATTTCAACTTTTAAAGGGTTGCTTTAGATGAAAAGGATTTGAGAACCCACATCTTACCAGAGCCATAGAAGAGGTGGCTGTGTGAAAGCTGGGATTTCTCCATGGAGCTTCCCTCTGTTTCCCTTCCTGTTCTCCTCATTTCCTCATATTTAATGACTGAATAAATACTTAATCATTCTAACATGATTTCATAAACAGCACAGTACAACAGACATTTTACAATGAATGGGGAGGTTGTGGGTTGTTCATTTGTGCTTTATGTATGATGGATATTCATTTCTGAAACACAGGTGTTTTGGTTTTGCAGAAATGCTAAAACAGACATCATAAATTAGAAACTTTAGAGTATGCCTAGCTTTAACTTACATTTTTTCCTCTTAAATAGATTTGTTTTTACCCATAGATTTTTTTCAGATTGTTAGATTGGTTAAAAAGTTTTTTTTCTTAGGAATTATTTTGTGATTTTATTTGTGTTATCTTTGTCACACAGTAGAAAAATGTCATGCTTATTGTCTAGCCATTTGTTTTTATGTTGTATCCCAAAGGAAAAACCATTGGAATGATAGTGGTTTTTGTCAGGTGATAAGTCATCAGACATAAGAATTGATGCAAAATGACTCTACTTGTATAAGCCTCTTCTTTCATAGCACAGTGCATGGTTCTGATTTCCTGGTCATTTCTTATCAGTCATAGTGGTACTTACTATGGTCGAAGTTGTGGTGTAGTTTGTATACTAGTACTGGATATGTAATATATGTTTTTGAAAAAATGCATAGAATTTTCAAGAATACCTTTTTTTTTCCTTAATGTATTCTTAACAGGCTAGAAGAAAATTTGCCTGCAGGCTGTGGATTTTGCCATATACCATATGATGAACTGAATATGCCATTTCCAGCTCATCTCACATATTGCTATAACTGCAGGAAACAAAAAGTTCCCGATGTTCTCTTTACAACTATAGACCTCCCAATGGATGCAGCAGTTATTGGAAAAGGTTGTCTCATTCAAGCAAGGTATGTTTGTGAAGACGGTATTTGGGGTCCTTGGAGGAGTACAGGGTATGGAGTCAAATAGACGTATTTTCAAATATCTGCTCCTTCCTACCTGTGTGATCCTGGGCAGGCTTGGCAATTCTATCTGAACCTCTTACTTTACTGTATGGAAAATATGGAGGAAAAATATCCTCTTTATGAAACTCAGATAAGTTTATATGCAAAAGCAGTTTTAAACATTGAAATTCTGTACAAATGTGTATTATTATGAGGATTATTAATTAACCTGTTGCATGCTGGGGGTGTGACTCAGTATGCCTTAATGACATTAAATATCTAATACATTGTGGAAATTGACTTTTCCGTCTTCTTAAGAACAGTGCTATGTGGTGTTTCCTTTACAACTTCAGTTAGCTGTTAAGAGTTCCTTTTAAAGTGTACTGGAATAGGAAATGCTAAATTGTGGTTGGCACACAGGAAACAGCTGCAGCTATCTAGGTCACCAACAACTGCCAGGCTACCAAATCCATTGAGCATTTCTGTCCTCATTTTACTTAACATCTCAGCAATAATCACACACTTGATCATTTTCTCCTTCTTGAAACTTTTGACTTCACAATGCCACACCTCCTCCTTTTTCCTGCCTTTATGTATAGTCTTCAGTCTACTTGTTGATTCCTCCTCATTTCTTGTTCCTTGAGAGCCGTGAGTTTGGACCCCTTTTCAAAGCTTTCTCCCTAGTTGAACTCATCAACTCCTATAAGTCTGTATGCTGTCTGTAAGTCTAGGACTCCCAAATTTATAGCTCTAGTCCAGAACTTTCTTCTGAGTTTCAGACCCATATACTTTCCTGTCTGCTTTACACATCATTTCCTTAGGCATCTCATACTTGTTCCAAATTGAACTGCTGATTTTCTCCATTTCTTTCATATTGGTCTTTTCTGTTTTAATAAGTGATACTTGCTCTATCCAGTTCTTTCTTCCAGATATGGTATTCTACCTCCCCATATCAAAGTTATTACAAAGGCATGTTACATCTTCTTCTAAAGTATGTTTCTAATCCATTTACTTTTGCTTTCATTCCCTGTTGCATCTTAGACCTTCCATTTAGGATTGTTTTTCTTTTGCTTGAGTTATCTCCTTGAGTATTTTTTTTTGGTGGATCTGCTGGTGGTGAACTGTCTATTTTTACTTGTCTGAAAATGAGTCTATTTTATCTTTAAAAGATATTTTGGGCTGGCAGTTATTTTCTTTAAGCACACTGAAGATACCCTTCCACTGCCTTCTGGCTTTCATTGCGACTGTTGAGAAATAACCTATTAGACTAAATGTTGTTCCTTTGAACTTTGTCTATTTATTCCCCTCAGGCTGTGTGTGAGCTATTTTATTTATCTTTGGTTTTCTGCAGTTTCCCTATGAAGTGTTAGGTATGGAGTTCTCTTTATCCTAATTGTTATACCTTGGGCTTCTTGGATCTGTAGATTGGTGTCTTTCATGAACTTAAAAAAAAATCTTAGGTTAGTTCTGTGTTTCATCTGTTCTCTCTTCTTGATACTCCAATTAAAAGTATGTTAGACTTTCTCACTGCCTCCTCTATGTCTGTTATTTTCTTGTCTTATGTTTTTTAATCTTTTTGTTTCTTTATGTTATATTTTGGATATTTTCTTATTTCTCTTTCAATTCTTTAATTTTCTCTTCAGCTGTCTTTAATATGCTATTACACCTAATAATTGGGTTTAAAAATTTTTGATAATCTATTTTTATTCCCAGAAGTTTTATTTTGTTCTTTTTCAAATATATCATATACTATAGTCTGTGATTGATTCTGTAACTGATGATTTTAATATCTTTTTTTTCCTGTTGTTTCTGCTGGTTATTGTTCATTGTGTTTTACTTGCTTTGACTCGCAGAAAGTTGCAAAAATTGTATAGAGTCCTGTGTACCCTTCAACTAGCTTCCCCCATTGGTGACATCTCATACAGCTGTAGTATAGTATCAACTAGGAAATTGACATTGTTATAATACTGTTAACTATGCTACAGACCTTATTCAGTTTTACACTTTTTTAAACTTGCATTCATTTGTGTATATATGTATAGGTCTATGCAGTTTTATCCCACAAATAGATTTGTGAAAACCACCACCGCAGTCAAGATAGAGAACTGTCCCACCACCACAAAAGAATTTCCTTATGCTACCTCCTTATGTTTGTACCCTGCATTGCTCCTTGCCCTGGTCCTGTGATGCTTTTAGGAAGATTTTTAAAGATATAGTTTATTCAGTTTTTTTTTTTCTGTTTTAGGTAAGAGGGGATTAGTCTTCATCAGCAGTTCTCAGAGTGTGGTACCTAGACCAATAGCATCACCATCTTTGGGGGACCGTATAGAAATGCAAATTCTCAGGTCATGTGCCAGACCTGTTGAATCGGAAACTCTGGGGATGGTAATTGTTTTTTAACAAGCCCTCCAGATGGTTCTGATGCAAGGCAGAGTTTGGGAACTATTGGCCTAAATAGCCTGGCTTGCCAGTTTGGGGATCTTTCCTTCATCTTCACAGCTACCTTTTTTAGTCCAAGCTCTCATTGTCTCTTACCTAAATTTAAGCCTCTTGTCTGCCATCCCCGCATCAGTTCTCTTATCTTTACTCCATTCTCTGTGTAGCAGTATAAACGATGTCCTAAAATATACTTTGGATCGTGTTACTACGTAAAACCTATGTGGGGGTTCCCATTGCTGGCAGAATAAAATCAAACTCCTCACCATGACCCGAAGCCCCTAACATGCTCATGCCCATGCTTAACTGCACCCTCATCTGTGCTGCCCTCACGCTTGCTCACTTCATTTGACCTACAGTGGTCTCCTTTTGGTTCTTCTAATATGCCAGCTCCATTCTGTCATTGTCTTTTTCCAGCGCTCCCAATTCCATCATGCTTTTAAGATCCCAGTTCAGGTGTCATCTCTGCTGTGAGGCCTTATGTCGAGTTATTCTCACTTTTCTTCACCTGGTTTATTTTCTGCACAGACTGGATTCTTAAGCATTATCTGTGGTTGCCTTGTTTCTTTGTTTATTCCTACTCCCCTCCCCTCTGCCCCCACTGGAATATAAGCATGAACAGGGACTTGGTGTTTTATTCATTGATCAGTGCCTTTGTGTTTTATTCATTGATCAGTGCTCACCACCTAGAACAGTGCCTGGCACATGGTGTATACTCAAGTAGGCTTTGTATTCTTTTAATGAGTAAATTAAGTTTTTTCCTTTGCTATCCACCTATTATATGATCACAGGGAGTTATGAAACCTAAGATGCAAAATTATTATTATTCTCTAGTGATTTTCATCAGTATTTATTTCATTTGTAGAGATTTTGAGATTTTTTTCCTTTTTATTCAAATAGGACTTTTAGCAAAAGTATGTACAGTGAAAAAAATGGCAGAAAAGATTATTGATAAAACTTAAGGAGTCCGTTTGAAACAATTAAATGTTTTATCAGGCACACTTTTAGAAACTTAAAAAAAATTGGACATTTCTTAAGATTGTACCAAGAACACTCTCCACTGACTAAATTATTTTCCTTAACAGGTTGTGTCGCTTAAAAAAGAAGGCACAAGCAGAAGCAAATGCCACAGCTATCAGTAATCTGTTGCCATTTATGGAATATGAAGTGCATACTCAGCTAATGAATAAACTAAAACTCAAAGGAATGAACGCTTTATTTGGACTGAGAATTCAGATCTCAGTGGGTGAAAATATGTTGATGGGCTTAGCGGTGAGTTTCGATGTTTTGGTTTTGTTTTGTGATTCCTGTAGTTGTAGATTGTTTTATGTGATTCAAAGAGTCTTCTAAAAAGACTTATCTAAAGATCTGGCATTAAGGCTTTTAAGGCTTTAGGGATATTATAAGAAGTAAAAAAAAATCTAGTGATAGGCTTTCAGATGTTTTTATATTTATAAGATTATTATTTGAAATTAAATTAATAAACTGTTATATAAATTTATTTATATTTATACTATTATTATATTTTTGTATTCTGATCATAATTCCTATGGTCAGATTTCTAAGAATTGCCATGTATAGCTTGTTTTGTAAGTTGGCCACCACTGTTCTGAACTTTATTATTGTTTGTACGTTGCTAAAACAGGGTTTCTCCTTCTTGGCACTGCTGACATTTGGGGCTGGATAACTCCGTTATATGGAGCTGTCTTGTTCATTGTAGGATGTTTAGCAGCATTCCTGGCCTCTGTCCACTGGATGCTAACAGCTTCCCCACAGTGTGACAACCAAAACTGTCCCCAGACGTTACCAGATGTCCTTTGGGGGACAAAATCACTCCTGAGCGGGGAGGACCACTGTGCTAAAAGAATCTTTAGTTTTAATGGAGAAAATCAATACATGAGAGAATGTGCACCAGTGCTCAGCAGTGCAATGTGCAATAAAATACGTGTGTTTCTGAAGTGCTAATAAATTGTGAGGCAGTGAAAAGCTCTTTATCTCAGCTTCATGTTCACCTTGGCTTATTAGAAAATAAGTTCCGACTAGAAAGTTACCAGTGGGGAAAGTGAGAACTGCCTTTTTAAGTAGCCTGAGACCCAGAGAACTAGATACCTGCAAAATATTTATGGAAATTCTCTCATATTCTCCACACTTTGCCAGCCAGAATTTTTGTCTATGTCACCAGTACTTTTCAAATTGGAATTCTCTGTCATCTTTCTGAGACATGCATAGAAATTTAATTTTAAGAAATTTATGGGGGACTTCCGTGGTGCGTCAGTGGGTAAGACTCTGCACTCCCAATGCACGGGGCCCAGGTTTGATCCCTGGTTGGGGAACTAGATCCCACATGTCACAACTAAGAAGTCAGCATGCCACAACGAAGACCCAGTGCAGCCTAAATAAATAAATAAATAAATAAATAAAAGAAATTTATGGAATTTGTTTTCTTTTTCTCAGTATGCATTTGTAGATAAAATGCTAAATTGTTTCCTGCTTCATCTGTTCTTTCTATGAAAGCAAATATGCAAATTTCTGTATGTAGGGGATAATTGTGTGTTGATGATTAATTAGGAAATCTCACTTTTTTAACAAGAGGAATTTGTAGTGATTAATAAAGGTAATCTGATTCATATTAAAATACTTGATATTTAGATTAACTTGGGGAAAAGAGTGTTCGTTATAATTCACCCATCTAAAAACTCACAGGCTTAGCGAGGGCATAACATAAATGTGTAGTCAGGCTGAATACAGAACTGTAGTTATCGGTGGGTGTCTTCGGAACTAAGAGCTTGGTTTAGATTCAGAAGTTTAAAGAACATCGTGCCAATTGTAGCAAACACTTGATGGTTGAGCCCCAGGAAACTAGTTTGTGACCCTGGTATAATTCTTCAGTGCCTGCCTCAAATACTGCCTTTTCTGATTCTTACTAATCTTTTCTTCCTGATCACTAGTGACACTCATTATAACTGTTTGAGCTTTTGATCTTTGTGCTGTTTTAGCCTGTGCAGTTAAATCTCAAGGTCCCAAGAGTTGCCTCCATGATAGCTAATCCCCGACGAGTGCCTCCTGGGTGTCCGGCACTGGGCTGCTCCAGAAAGAATGTAATATTATCTTCACTTTAGAAGACGAGGACACGGATGCTGTGATAGGTGGAGACTTGTCCAAAGTGATATGGTTGTAGGTACCGGAACTCAGTTTCAAACCCAGGCCTGTCTAGTTCCGGAGTTTGTGTTCTCAGCCATTCTGGGCTGTTGCCTCATTAGTGAATGCAGTTAAAGTGTTAGAGATGGGGCACTATGGCGCAGAAGGTGTTCTGAGCTTGACCATGAGACTGGGTGGTGAGTGCAGTCATGGACACATGAACAACCCAGGAGAAAGAGCTTCTGGGGATCAATTTCATCTGCTGCCCAGACTTCATCATAGAGTACTATACCCTTTCTAGGAAAGACTTTTACAAAATTGGCAATTGTGTAATAACAGTAACAACAACAACAAATCTAACAATTCAAAATATGCAAATATCCAGAGTTAAAAGAATTGTCTTCTCTTTTCTCCATTCCACTCCTTTGATGTTAACAATTTGATGTTTGTACTTTTATACATTTTTTTTTTTGCTTTGCTTTACTTACAGAAGCATATTTAAACATAAATGCACATAGGTGTGTGTGTGTGTGTGTGTTTTATCTTGTTTTGTATTTCCCCTAATAGTTTTTCAGTACTAATGGCATGTAGTACTGTTACAAAGTCACAATTTAGTAGTTATTTAATTAAATATTTAAAATAAGTCTGTATCAAGTTTTCTCTCTTGGTGATTATGGAGGCAGAATGGTATAGTGGAAAGTTCTTGGTATTCGGAGTCAGAAACAGATTCAAGTCTCTTCCCCACATTTATTGACAGTGTGATCTTAAGTTTCCTATCCTTTCTGAACTCAGTTTCTTTACTTGCTTTTCATGTTTCCCTTTTACTTTTGCCACTTTAAATGTAAACTACTCATTCATGAAAAATTTACTTTTTAACAACTTTCAATCATATTTTTATAAGCTGTTTTTTTCAGTGCAGTTTTTTACAATCATAACAAAAAACTTTAAAGTCCAGTTGGGTATGCAGTGAAAAGTAAATCATCCTTTCACTGCTGTCCCCGACCTACCCACAGTTCTTGCTGGAAGTAACCAACCCCTGTTAGCAGTTCTGATTTTTTGTGCCCTTCCACATATGTCCTATGCAAGCACTGGTGCTAATTATCTTTTTCCTCCAGGGCAAGGACCACATTCCTGAATATGAAAACTTAAGGACTATTATTCTTTAGATATTTTTTTCTGATTATTTCCCCATTATTTTTACCAGTCAGCCACAGGTGTGTATTTAGCAGCTTTACCAACGCCTGGTGGTATTCAGATTGCTGGGAAGACTCCTAATGATGGCTCGTACGAGCAGCATATATCTCATATGCAGAAGAAGATAAATGACACGATTGCTAAGAATAAAGAATTATATGAAATCAATCCTCCGGTAAGTGAAATAAATCTCCACTGTGAATATATAAGTTGCTATTTAGATTTTAGTATATTTTTAGGTTCTCTTAAAGATTTTTCTGCCACTGTCTAGATTTGCTCTCCTCATTGCTCATTCTTTCACCTCCCTTTACATCCATGCTCAAATGTCTTATTTTTTAGGGAGGCTGACTTTGACCACCCTATTTAAAAAATTAACTCTCCTGTCAATTTTTGGTACTTCCTATCCTCCTTCTGTGTTTTATTGTTTTCTGTTTCTCTTATCTCTGTGTGTCTTTGTGTGTGATATATGTTTTTGATTTTTGTCTATTACTTGATACTCCCAATAGAATGAAGCTCCATCAGGGCTGTATTCCTAATGGCTAGACCAGTTCCTCCTGGTAGTAGCCACCTGATAAATACTTGTTGAATGACTAAAGAAATGGCTTAAAATGTTCTTTTTTAGTAAGAAGAAAGATTGCTTATCTGTGGTAGAAATGTTCAAGAATACAGAGTCTTTTCTTTCTCATTTTGTAGTCACTGTAATAGGTACCCTGTCAGATTTATCTAGGGCAGGTTAATGGGGAGTGTAAGTAAGATAAATGGATGCGAAGGTGCTGCAGAGGTAGCTGTGTTACGAAACTGTGGTTGCAGTTTTATGCAAGGTATGCCCTAACAATGAACATTGAAAACATTTTTGAAAAACCTTTTTTTAAAATAATCTTTTTTTTTTTTAAAGATAGTTCTGTTACACCAACAACAGGCTGTGCCTTTTACATTTGTGCTTACATACCCACATTCTCTTGATATTCCTTGTGGCCAGCAGATATTCAGAACCTCTGATTAGCTGTGATCTTTGGCTAAAAAATGGGTAAAAGCTTACTAACCCATATAAGATTGTAGCCTATACTGACCTCAAAAAGATCATTATTGTAACTATCAAAGTTTATTTAACTAAATAAGTTGCATAGCAAATACATGTATAATATGTGTATTATATAAATATACACATACATAGATACATGTATCATATTCCTCACTTTACTATGTGAGGCTTTGAAAAGTTACCACTGCATAAGATATAAAAGATTAGAATCTTATTTGGGTACATAAATCTTTAATTCTTTATAGGTTATTAGGACTTTTAAATGCTGAGTAGAAAATACCTTCTGAGCTGGAAGGACCGCCAATTCCCTACTAATTGTAGTGTCCTCTTTGTACACTAGATGTCAGTGTTGCCTTGCTGTGTCTGTGACAGTTTCTGGATTAGTGTATGAAGGTTGCTATTATCAATTAAAGGAAATAGCTATGTACTCTATAAAAGGTTAATTAGTCATAAAGGTTATAATTAAATATGGACTATGAATACATTTTACATACTCCCCTTCCCCCCGGTAGTTTTCTGTTAATATAAAAATGTAAAACCAGACTGAAGCATACAAATATCAAATCATTATGTTGAACACCTGAAACTAATATGTTACATGTCAGTTGTACCTCAATAAAAAAAAAAAACGACTGCAGTTTACAAAAAAACCCCAAAACAGAAAAAGACAGTCATATGATATAAAGCAATTATATTTCTTTTAGGAGATATCTGAAGAGATTATAGGATCACCCATTCCAGAACCTAGACAACGCTCAAGACTTTTGAGATCTCAATCAGAAAGCTCTGATGAAGTTACAGAATTGGACCTTTCACATGGGAAAAAAGATGCATTTGTTTTGGAGGTATTATTGCATTGGACTAATTTCTTAAAGATTTTGGAAGATAAGATATATATTTTTACAGTCAGGTCCTAAATTGATGTGATATTTTTGTATCATTACAACTGTTAAAAATATCAAAAGAATATTTTATTATAGAAATTACAACAAACTTGGTAATATATCTTTTGTTTAAATAAAAGTTAAAAAAGTTTTGGAAAATTAGTTTTGGAAAAATTATAGTGTTTGGGTTGAAATATAATTAAAATATTAAACTTTTGGAGCTTTTTTTGTAAACTTGGATTAATTTCAATAAGAAGGTTCTCTCTTTCACTTACTCTAATTATTACCTGCTTTATATGTCATAACATTACTATAATTATAACATTTTTACATGTAACACAATAATATAAGCACTGTGAATTCTGAGTGTAGTGTTTTTTTACTGAATTCAGAGGGTGTAATTGAACTTTCATTGTAAAAACGCATCCAGGATGAACTAACTTTCTTGGAGAATAAATGTGACATGAAAGGTTTATGGAGCCTGTGCCCTCACAGATCTTCTTCCCATGCACTCCCCTGTAGAATGGTTAGCTTTGAAAGGATAGACGATCTTCCTTTGATACTGAAGGAAAGGAAAATAAATGAGGATACTTAGAAATGTTTTCTGGTAAGGTGCCAGTTGAGAGAAAAAAATCAGATGCCTGGATCTCAGTAAAGCAGGAAGGTGACAGTAGAGTTGTATTGGGATGGGACTGGAGGTTTGAAGAGTCTAGAATAGTGCCCTTGAATGTGATCAGGATGTCAGCTGTGGGAGATGCTCAAGGCTTAACTGAGGTGAGAGTGTTACCTTGTAGAAAACTCAAACTATATGAATTTGTGCCTCTTTCTCATAATCTCTACAGTCTGCGAATGGAGAAAAAAAGTGGAGGTTGGTAAAAGGTTAAGGAGTAAAAAGTTCCAGGGTACAGTTTAGAGCAGTTGTACTCAAAGTGCCCTGTGATGGTGGCATCAGCAACACCTGGGAGCTTGTAAGAAATGCAAACTCTGGGGCCCCTACTTCAGACCTAGTAAATGAAAATTTCAAGGTGGGGCCCAGGAATCTGTTTAACAAACCCTCCAGATGAGGGTTATTTTCACTTTGATCCAGAGCATTTTTCATATTTTCTGATCCAGGGATCCTGGCTAAGTAGAGAACAGAAGTGCTTGGAGTATGGGCAGAAGAGGGCAAGGTGTAGATTCAGTAAGAGAGATGGGGGTTATAGTTGGAGAATGCTGGAGATCTGAGTGTAGAATGTTTTGGGGAATACCACAGTCGAGTTATGACCATGACTGTGAGTGGCTAAAGCAAAGTGGAAGTGAAAGTGGTTCTTGACATCTTGGGTGTAAGTCAGGACTTAGATCCCCAATGTACAGATGAATGTCAATATATGTCCAGTTGGATATGTTCATTACTTATAATTCACAACAGAATATTGTGATGTAGGAAAAATGGAATTTGTACTTATTCTTTTAAGACGTGCCTTTAAATTTATCCCTACGTAATTTTATTTTAAAGCAGTTCTGTATTTAGTCAGAAGATTTTTTTTAATTGCACTTTATTAATGTAAATAAATAGAGATAATGATTGCTTGTTATCTTTGTAAATCTTTTGAAACATGCCCTCATAAAGACTTGAGAAAAGGCTCGTTGTTTTTAAACTCAGTATACTTTATAATGTAAAATATTTCTTTTAGAAGTATTTATAATTACTGTGGAAAAATTTATAGATAGTAGAAAAATTTTTTCAAGTTTTATATTTTAACTTAGGGAAAAATGGCCCTACTTCTCCTTGACTCTTATGTTTTCTATTTAATAAATAATAAAAACAATTTTTAAAAATTTGAAACAATTATATATTTACTACTTATGTGATAGGTTCAATCTTTTCATTTTCAGATCGATGACACAGATGCTATGGAAGACGTACATTCTCTACTCACTGATGTTCCGCCTCCTTCAGGTGAACAGAGAAAAATTACCTGGAGATGAGACTAGTTTTGCATATCAATATTTCGGTTCATAATTATTATAGCACTAACTTTATTTTAACGGCTTTATCAGTGTTACCTTCTGTCATGTTCTTTGCTGCTCCAAGATTGAAAACACATCGTTTAAAAATATTTACATTAGAACTTAGGGGAACTGATTTTTAATCCTTTTATGTTTATGCATTACAAAAAAACCATAATAATTTATTAACATGGTCTAAAGTTTCCCAGAGGTATAGAGTTTTAGAAAAAAAGAATGAATGGATCTTACAGTTAGAACTTCATGTAATAATTGAAAAATGTTATTCTTTTTTTTTTTAAAATTAATTTATTTATTATTCATTTTTGGCTGCATTGGGTCTTCGTTGCTGCATGTGGCTTTCTCTAGTTGCAGCGAGCAGGGGCTACTCTTTGTTGCAGTGCGTGGGCTTCTCATTGCGCTGGCTTCTCTTGTTGCAGAGCTCGGGCTCTAGGCGCGTGGGCTTCAGTAGTTGTGGCACGTGGACTCAGTAGTTGTTGCTCGCGGGCTCTAAAGTGCAGGCTCAGTAGTTGTGGTGCACGGGCTTAGTTGCTCCACAGCATGTGGGATCTTCCCAGACCAGGGCTCGAACCCGTGTCCCCTGCATTGGCAGGCAGACTCTTAACCACTGCGTCATCAGGGAAGCCCGAAAAATGTTATTCTTTAACACAAAAATAAATGAAATGTTATCATATGTTTTACCTATAATTTATTTTGACAGGCTTTTATAGTTGTAATACAGAAATTATGCCTGGTATAAATAATTGGACATCTGAAATACAGGTAAACCTTTTATTCTTAATTTTAAGCAAATATAGCATATGTGATTTTAGCAAGTTTTTTCTTAATATATGTTTTCTTTTCGGCCTCTTTACTGCAATTAAAATCTTATCTTTTAAAAAAATACCACAGTAGTTATGATTGTTTATTTTCTGTTACAGTATTTAGTTCAGAATAATGAAATGACATGCCATTATATCTCCCCATATTTAGATGTTCACATCAGTAAGAGTAATCCGATTAAGCAGCCTTAATCTAACTAATCAAGCCCTCAATAAGAATTTTAATGATCTCTGTGAAAACTTGCTCAAGGTAGGAACCTTTTGACTAACTATACTTTAGCTAAAACTCCTCAGTATCATGAAATAAAAGAAGAAAAGTATTTATATTGTCTGGAATATCTTACACAGTTGTAGGTCGAATTATTTTTATTTACTTATCAATCTTAACCTGCCATCAAGTAAAATGCTAAAGATGTCCTCTCCATCTTAATATGCCACACTATAAAAGGAATATATTTTAAGTTATTTCATAGTGTTAAACTTCATAAAAATCTATATTTGTAAATTTAAAAAAACCCTTTTTTTATGACTTAGAAATATGATTAAATCTTATTGTCTGCTTAGATATTAAATATGTATTCTTAATGAAAGAATAGACAAAACAGAAGTGTTTTAATCTTCTCAACTTTATTTGCCATAGTATAATGTACATTAAAAGATCAGTTTTTATAAATTTTTAAATTAAAAGAAATGATATTACTAATATTTTCTTTTGTGTAGAGCCTGTATTTTAAACTACGGTCTATGATCCCCTGCTGCCTTTGCCATGTAAATTTTACAGTATCTCTCCCTGAAGATGAATTAATTCAGGTAACTAAGGTTCAGTCTGTTATTAAAGAAGACTTATAACTTTGGTCTGTTTTAATATTATACATTTGCCATAATTAAAGAAGTATAAGCTGCTTTACTTCAAAATATTTTTAAACGTACTAGTATGAGTCAGACCTTGTCTGTCTGTTTCACTTTTGGGAACTCTAGTTATCTGAAGGTGGACTCATATGTGTGATCCAGTGTATGTACACTAGAAGGTGTGCTTCTGTGCGACTTCTCCACACCCCATCTTTTAGAGAGGGTTTTTGAGCTCTTTCTGGAATACCTACGTTTAGGTGTACATGTTGGGCTTAGTTGTAGTCTGAATGTCTGAGTTTATGTGCAGTTCTGATTGAGAATCTTAACCAGGAAAGGCAAATTAGCCAGTTTGTATAAGTTGTTCCGTGGTACTGAAAAAGATTTATAAGAAGCTTATTTGGGGAATGATTATTTTGCTAATCATATTGTTTCTGTGATTCTAGGTTACAGTCACAGCAGTTGCAATAACTTTTGACAAAAATCAGGCTTTACAGACCACAAAAACACATGCTGAGAAGTCATTGCAAAGAGGTAAACCTATGGTAGATGTGAGCATAGTTCATGTTTGTCTGTGTTATAGTTCAGTGATAAAATATAGAGGATAGGTAGAATAAATAAATGACGTGTTTCTTGACAAGATACTGTCACTTTTTCTGTTTTCTTTATCAAGATAACTGTGTGGATAAGCATATGGCTGACGATATTTTTCACACATGAATACGTGGTTGGCTGCTATTTACATAGAAAATGCTGTTTTTTAGAGTTAGCGTATAACATTAGTTCTGCAGTAATTTAGAGGCCCCTATCCTAGGAACTCTGGGGAGGTCCTCAAGGCATCTGAGAACCAACTGATGTAGCAAGTACCATGGGTTTTTCTCAGGAAAGGTCCCATAGTGTTCAGCAGATTCTCAGAGTTGTTCTTTATCCAGTAAAATTTAGGAAGTACCATGCTTAATATATTCCAAAGAAATGCAAAATCTTAGAAACCATTTGTGTGTTCTGAAAAAAAAGACAAGGGAAATAGTATACTTTTTAAAGTTTAATGACTTACTGGCTAAATAAATATTCATGATTAATCTAAAATGTTTTAAGTTGAATATATCCAACATCTATAGCATTGAATTAATGTCAGATAGATGTATTAAATGATTATATGTCCAGATATTTATCAAAAAAGATAGATAAAAACTGGTTTAAGTGTCATAGAACTAGTATAGTACAAAAAGTAGGATAATAATAATCATTAGTGAGTGCTTATTCTTTGCCAGGCACTGTGCTAAGAGATTTATATACATTATCCTTTCTAAATCTCACAACAGCCCCACCAGAGAAGATAGCAACCACTCTCAATGTCTGCAGGTGAAGGACCCCCATGGGAGAAAGCAAGGACAAAACAACCAGAATTAATTGAGTTGGGGGGAAATTTATATGTTATCCCAGAGTAATTTTTTAAAAATTAGTAAGAGATCATTACTAATTAACTTGTGCTTTTCCTGCCTCTCAAGCCTCTACAGATAATGAAGAACTTCTGCAGTTTCCCCTCGAACTCTGTTCAGATTCACTTCCTTCTCATCCTTTTCCACCGGCTAAAGGTTGGTTAAGTAAGGGAAATGCAAGCACAAATACTAGTTTCTAGATCCTTTCACTTGCTTCTTCACTGTAGGTAATCTTAACTTAATTTTGAGATGGAGATTTATTCTTCATTTCCTCATTGTATGTTTCTTCATGTTCATAAAGGGGAGAGAGTAATGTTCCTTTTATTTTAATTTCTCAAGTAAACTCATCATAACTTATTAAGGTAATTTTTTGTATGATATTCCATTCTTGTAACTCAAATGTATTAAAGTTTTATTTTCAGAGATTTGGATTTCCCAAAGTACTCACATATGGTATATTTTGATATTTATATTCTATCTGGTAAATTTTTTTCTAGCAACACTAACCTTCTGCAAAAATTTTTAGATTTTCATAGACAAACAATACTTATTTTCTTCAGAAGCTATGTGGAGAGGTTTTGGGTGGAGGTTAGTACAAGTGAGAAAGGGATGAGCTTTCTGTCTTTTGGGTGTCTTGGTTATATTTGAGGAACATTTTTTCAAATGCAAAATGATTGTCCCCTAATTCAGTAGCAGTAGATCTACTTAGATCTGTACCATCTTTGGAGAAAAGTGGGAGGTGGTTTTTTCCATTTCTCTTCTGATTTCAGTGTAATTTTTATTATAAAAATTTCAGAATTACTGTACCTTATCTTGTAGCATTACATACACAATAAATGTAGTTTGTGTTTTTTCCTAAATTTTTTTTTCTGAGAAATGATGCATTTGTTATTTAAAACCAAATTGGCTTTTCTAATTTTTCCATTTTATAATACAAGTGACATTATTTTATGGTTTCTACTTGTCAGTTACTTTATCTGATACCATATTAGTTATAATACAACATAGTTTTATATTCACATTGCCTATATATCAATAGAGTCTTTACTAAATCAGTGCAAGGCCTGTGTAGATAAATAGATCTTGTCTCATATTTTGAAGCTGAAAAGAAGCTACTTTCAGATTCTGAACTTTCTAACATGGTAACTGTGGTTCTTTTTCCTTTTTGTCTAAATTAAAATTCTGATTTAGAACTCCATAGAGAATTTCTTGAAAGAATAGAGAGGAAAAATCAGATCCAAAGATAATCTGAGTTCAGATTAATAACTTAAACATAGCTTTCAGAACAAAAAGCAGAACAGTCTAGAATCTTCCTTAAACTGACTAGATAGGATTTTTTTTTTAAACACCTACTTTCTACAGAAACTTATATTTAACACAGGGTTAGTTCCAAACCACTTTTAGGTATCACTTCATTTATCCTTACCCAGCAGTGGTGGCGAGGGGGAAACCAAAATCAAAAACCCAATCAGCAACAGCGAAAAAGTTTGATCAATTGCTAACCTATACAAATATTTATTTGTGAATTTGGGGTCCCTGTTAGCTCAACTTTACATGTTGTTAATAGCTACTGAATTCTGCAGAAGATTGGATTTAAACTCTGTAAATTGGCCATATCTATATTGATAACTTACAGTTTCTGCAATAGCTTTCAAAATATTTTCAAAAGTAATGAGACCTGGTGCTTTTTGAAGTCATTAGTATATTTTGCACAAATGGTACTCTGAACTTAAAAAACAAGGAAAGAAGAATTTGAGTAGAATAAGTCATATCTGAACAGTCCCTAAAATATTTGCAATTTATTTTAAGGAGCATAGAGAGGGGCCATAGGTGGAATAATAAACCAAGAGACCTGGCTTTTCTTTTCTACTGATAAAGTGTGAGATCTTGGGCCAGGTAACCTCTAATTAAGCCACTTAAGCCTTAGTTCCTCATCTGTAAAATGTGAAAGGATTAAGATTCTCTCTAGCCTTTAAAATTCTCTGATTTCTTGAGTTTCTATAGTTTATGGTTCTTCAATTATTAACATGTCCCTATTATTAAAAACATAAAAGCTAAATTATGCCTGAGGTCAACACTGAGCTTCTGTTAATTAATTTTCCAAATAACTTCAAATCAGTTAAACCAATGATTTTTAAACTCTGTTCCTCCAAACCATAGAGTTTCTTCAGAGGTGCCTCATGACCTTCCAGGAGGCAAGGTGTGGGGGCTGAGAAGATAGGTCTCTAGACCCCCTACCTCTGAACTAGAGCAGCTTCAATGCACTACGCTTTATGTATCAGCTTTCTATATATGATTTTGTTGGAAGAAAGGGTTTCAAAAAGTTTGAAAGTCACTGCATCAGATCATGCCACCCTTCATCATCATCATCATCGTCACCATTGTCAGCTTCATAATGATCAATATCACATCTAATACTAATATACATAAAACTTTAATACTAAGTGCTTAACTATAAAACCTATGTGCCTTTCCTTGAATGTTACATTTTAAAATCATCAATGAACACTAAAAAGTTTATCTGTTTATTTTTTTTTAAGTCATGTAAATTGTGGTTTACGTTGCATGCTTGTGTGTTGTCTTTGCTTCCTCATGTCTTTCCAGGAGAACATGGGCTATGATGTATATATTAGAAAAAGTTATCTCAAAGTATTTTGGAAAATTTGAGGATAGAATGGGTTTTGAAAAGGTCTGAAAAGTGTAATAATAGAGTGTTATATCATGAATGTAGTAATTGAACATTGTAACATGAAGGAAGGCTTTGAATAGAGAACAGAAATATCTGGGAAAAGTTAAGCTTAGCAGTTTAGAGGAAATAGGTGGGAGAGAGAAAGGTGAGGGTGAGGAATAAATGCTCAGAGAACTTCTCTACTTTCTTATCTGCAACCACAAGAGGTTTAAAAGTTAACTACTAATACTGATAAGTAAATAAATATATAGTTTTTATAGTTTTGTTAGGTCAGTTAGCTAAGCTGATCGAGATTTATCTTTTTTAATTCTGAAAACTTTGACTACTAATTTATTTTTCATGTTCTTATCACAAATGGGATAATTTATTAAATTTTTTATTTCCTTTTATGTTGACAGAGTAGTCTCAAGAGCTATGCACAGTATGTTTATTAATACTTCCATCTTTTCACTTGTAGATAAACCTTTCCTTATCTTTTTGTGTTATTGAAAATGAGTGAATATTATATGAAGAAAAGATGCTTCAATAACATGTTTCCTAATTGACAGTGTAGAGTAAGCTTGGGCCTGAATTGTCCATCCATGCTTAATTTTTTTCCTTCCATCTTTTGTTATATTAGTTATATATTTTGTTTCTCAAGGTAATAGAATAGTTTGATGTATGTCTCAAATTTGTGGTTGATTTGGTGTTACCTTGATGGTTATCGTGATTTTTCTGATTTGAAATATTAAAATGTGCTGAGCGTAAGTAATTTCTTAAAGGACGTTATCATGTGAAGGTCATCAGAATTCTTTGATGACTACTATGAGGAGCAGAGATGATGTGGCATCACCATAAATTACTTTTTTTTAATATGAAACTGTGTTAAGAAAAAAGGTGACTATAGCAAATTTTTTATACCACTTTCATACTGTTTTTTCCTCATCATTAATATCTACATGCCAGCTTTCTGAATATCTGTCACTTCACTCTGAAATGGTTTTTTAAGAGGCTTTAGAAATGATATATATGTTTATGAAATGAAGATGAAAAAAGATGGAGCAAATATAGTAAAAATAGGGAATCTGAGTGAATGTAATCTGGGTAAAATTTTTTAAAAATTCAATAAGATATTTCTCATGAACTGTAATTGATCTTAAAAATTTTATGCATGTAATTTTTTTTTTTTTTTTACAAGAGATATATAGACTGACACCAAGCATTGTACATGGATGACCACAACAAAAGCAACAATGATTGCAATTACCAAACACGAAACACACTCATACTATGTCATAATATTGACATTCAGTCCAGTAATCCTCCACTGTAACAGCTCCTTTAGTTTGCAGTGAAAATTGATTTGTATATTCTTTGCCTCTGAGTCCTTGTGGGATTTTTTTTTTTTTAATTCAGACAGAAAGTCACAAAAATTATACTCATCCTCATCAGTTCACTCAGTCCCATGTAATTAATTTTTTTTTATCTTGATCTTTTGTTAGTACTTTTATGAGTTCATCAGTTTTTCATTAGAGTTCTGAAAATGCTTATTCATTCAGTTCAGCAGTACAGTCAGTTACCAGAAACCTGTACTTGTCAGTACAGAAGAACAGAAGATTAAAACACTTCTGTTTCGTCTATTCTTTCATTAATGCATGTAATTTTTATAAAAGGTTGGCATGTTACTTTAGATACATGTCTAAAGACCTGAATCTCGAGATATTTGATACCATATTGTGGGACTTAAGAACTTATATTAGACAAATGTGTTTGAATTATATACCACTATAAATAGATCTCAAATACTTTATAAATCTAATCTATAATAGGATAATTGCTTTCATTAAAATTCTGAGAGTTTAAGGCTATAAAAGGGTTTAATTAAGTCAGTTTTAGTGTTTATATACTATTGGATGAAACTGTATAGAGGAAAAGCTTTTTATACCACCCTTGTTTCTGTGTTCATTTTGCTTTATGCTGGGGTGGTATCCTCATGTTCAGTGGCATTAGCTATAGCCTGAGAGAAGTTCTCTTTTCACTGAGCAGTTGCTGATGAATAAGACAAATATAGGTCAAATTCTGGATTTCAGTAAAAAAGAAAACAAGTTTGCTTACACCCTCAATATATTATACTCCATAATTAGGTATACACATTTGAAGCTTTTTTCTTTATTTTTATGGTAGGCTATCAGAATTACTTTTTGTTAAACCAAATTTGATTTTAAAAGATAGTTTAATTTTTAAACTTAAATGACTTGCCTCACATTATTTTAAACTTGTATTAGAAATATAAATCTATAAGAACTACAAAAGTTAGCTTTTCCTTTTTCCTGCCAACTAATGGTTCTGAATTCTTACAAGTATATATAATTCTTTATCCTAACTAAAAATGTTTATATGTATTAAGAATTCATTGCATGTCTGTTTTCTCTCTTATTTTTTTAAGATATATTTTGTCACTGTGACCAAATGGTAGCAACTATAAAAAGTGCTCAAGTTCTTCATGTTATCCGTGGCCACAGCAATGAGTGAGGGGTCCTGAAAGGAGAAAAATGCTGAGGGGAAGGAGAATGAGAGGAAAACAGAAACTAAAGAGTGAAAAATGTGAAAACCTCATCCAAGAAGTGGGAAGGAAAGAAAGAGTTGATGGAGAAGTAGAGATAAGGAATCTTAGCTTCTCCAAGAGCTTGAGGGCAGTGAAATCCAGAGTCAGAGGAAGAGGGAGTGAAAAGCAAAGAAAATTGAATTGGGTTACTGACCCAAAACAAGGATTGTTTGGAAAAAAGGATACAAAGGATGGGAGTGAGAGGAAGAGTGAATGATGGGGATTGAGAAGAAAAGCAAGTGAGTTAGGATGTTGTACACCCGGGGTTGGAAGCTTTAATGACTCAAATAGGGCAGCTAATTGTCTTTCGTCATCTACTGTTATGTATTACCTGTGTATTACCTGTGTACCTTTGTAGTTGAATTTTTTTTTTTTTTACTAGTGGAATATCCAGATCGAAGCAATTTGTGTCTTTCTCTATGCCTTAGTAATTTTTAACTATAATATGGCAATTTCATTATCAATCCACCAATATTTAAAGACCATTATGGACCAGATTTATACTGAATGTTTATGTACATCATTTGTTTAACTCAGTCATTAAGCCAGATTTTATAGGTATAAGACATAGCTGATCAATGCATTATAGATTGATGGAAATGCTTAAAGGGACATAAAACCAAATTTTGATCATCATAATTTAAAACTAAGAATGGTTAAACAGGAAAATAAAGCATACAGTTTAAAGACTCCAGATGGCGTATATTTTAATCTGCCAGAGAATCCTTTCAGAATTTGCAGGAGTTTTTTCAAATTTTGTAATTTGCTTAGGGTGACTGGAAAAGATTATCTCAAATACTTTTTAGTTATTCAAAGCAAAGGTGATCTGTAAATTTTAATGGTAGAAAGTAAGTTGTTAGAAGAGTAGTCATTGTAAAGCTTTATCATAGCTAACCCATACCTTTGTCGTTGGTTATTTAGGAGAATGGAAGCATCTCAAACTTCGGAAGCACGGGCAGGTGTATAATTGAGGGAGGAGGAATTCTTGCCACATGTTTTTCCTGTTTTTCATCTATATGCTCATTTCCACTAATAAATTGCTTTAATCTAGGTTAATCCCCCTCCCCACTCCGCTAAGGCCTGTTAAAAATTGCTCAAGTGTAGTAAGAATAGTCAATCTGCATGTTCTGTTTGCCTCAGTAACTTTCTAGGGTTGTTTTTTGAGGAATAGTGGGATTATCAGTAACTGGTGACTTTTTAAAAAAGCAAAATTGTATTCAATGGGAAAGGAAATGGTAAGAGAAGTGGGCTGCTGGGTGGCTTGATGTAGACTATCTTTGCAGCTACAGTGTGGACCTCGCATACGAAGTATTTGTGTCAAACTCTTCCACAGAGATGTGCAAATAGCCAGAACTGGGTGCCAGCTCCTCAACAAAGCCCAAAGGACTTTTAATAAGATTTCTACCCCTGAGTATGAAATATGTTGTCTTTTTTTAAGTATTGGCTTAGAGATTGTATACGGATTTATTTATTCTTAAGCAGAATTACTGCTTTGTCAGTGAGCCAGACAGCTAATATCTGCAGTACCTTCTCTTTGGAAAAGCCTGTTATTACCTGGGAAGCCAAACTGTAATCAGAAGGAGCAGAGTGAGAGTCTGAGGTCATTAGATATTTGAGGTGTTCAAACCAGTCCGAGGTGCTGATGTCCAGTTGCTGCCAGGACCAGCTCCTCTTGGGCCTTTTCTCTGAGAGAAAAAAATGAGCATCCTGGCAAGCGTGTTAGGAGATGAACCTGCTCTCCTTCAGTGAGGTCAGAAATCTCGTCGCTCAGCCTTTCCCTCCACGTCTCTAATTTAAGAGTTTTGTTCTTTTCAAATTTTAATTCAAACACATTCATATTTGAGGGCAGGGAATAAATATTTTCCCTCACTTGTTTCTCCTCTACCTTTCGTAAAATTTTTTTTGGAAAAGTAGTAAGTGTACTTACTAAATGTACATGGTGAAAAATTCAAATACTACAAAAAAAATCACATTGTCCAAAATAAAGCTTCCTTCTCCCTTCGTTTTCCTTCCCAAGAGGCAGATACTCTTAACAGTTTATTGTCTGTCTTTGCAAAGATACTCTATCCTTTTTTAAAAACACAAATATTCTACAGATCATTGTATACCTTTGTTTTTTTTCCACCTGACATATTTAGAGATGGGAACAGATACCTTCTACATGTTCAAGCTCTTTTCATGGGTACTTGCCATTAAATTATATACAGTTGCTACTAGAGAATTCCATATTACCAAGATAATATCAAGGTATAGGGGACAATTTTAGTAATTTTCCCTTTTTCTTTTAGTTTCCTCCCCCTCCTTCCCATCCCCACATTTTAAAAACTTTCACAGAATACCTAATGCCGACTATATTTTCTGTGTCTATACTTACCGAGGCTATACTGCACAGGGCATACGAGAGCTCTGGGACCCTCCTGGGATGTATGAGCCTAGGGTGGGCTATTTACTGTCCCAGCTTCTGCACTGGGTCTGTTTCCAGGCTGAGCTGTCCCTAGAGATCTGGTAAGCCTCTGAATGTCAGTTCTGTTCTGGTCTTCCTCCTGTAGGTCCCATCGCTTCCTGGGCTTCCATTGCCCCTCAGGATCCTGAATCAGGAGGATGCTCCCTCTAGAACTACAGCCTGAGGGCCTGATGGTCAGGGCACGTCCAGCGTGATCTCCTCATAGTCATTTTGTGGACCTCCCCTAGTGATCCCTTTTACTGGACAGCTCTGTATTGTAAGAGGATTGTCAGCCACTGTACTCTCTCCGGTATTAGCTTGTGGTCATCGCCTTAAAAATTGGGGGGTGGGGTGGGTGCGGGAGATACTTCCATTGCACCCAGTTAGCAGAAACATTCTGTATAAATCCAATTTTTGAAAAGTATAACTTCTGCTAATTTAAGAATATCACCAAAAGATCAACACGTTAAGCAGAGACAAAAATACGTATATTTACTTAGTTTATAATTTAAAAAAAGACTGGCTGACCCAAATTATTCTTAGTGTTTTTATGTGTTATTTCTATCTTGGCCACACTATATTCTCAGTTCTGAAATTCTTTGAAACAAAAATTCAAATAATGCTAGTGTGGATAGAGCCTGAACATTAGAAATAGATTATGAAGTTTTCTTTTTTTATAGTACTGTTTCAATTTGTACAATGACTTAAATATCTATAGTAAAAATATAAACTATCAGGGAGAATGCAGGATGCTGCTTTTATGAGCTTACTGTAAAGGGGATTCTAGTTTGGGATTCCTAGTTATTTCCGTGGAGAGCGGTCACCTTTTAGTTCCACAAAGTCTGGATAGCTCCAGAAGGAGCTGTTGAAAGCGAAGACCTTGAATGAAGGGGGCGGGTCAGGCTGAGGTTTGTGTTTATCGGTGAGACATAGGTCATTGCCTTGTCTGTAATTTTTAATCTTACTGGCTCTTCCACCACAAACATTTCCCTTCTGTTTTTCATTTCAGTTTTTCTTCCCAGTAGGTTGACCCTTTTCTCTGTTCAGTTTTCTCACGTCCTGCTTCCATCCCACTAACATTTGTTACTATGTTGATATTTTGTGTGTAGAGTTTCTGAAACTTTTTTTGTGTTATAGTAACAAGTAATCTTTCTTGGCATGGTATTTATTAATGGAGCTAGTTTTCATATATCAATAGAAACTGCGTTTTAAACCTAAATACTTCTATTTGGTTTACTTTTATAATGAAGCCATAAAGATTTC
Source organism: Balaenoptera acutorostrata (assembly GCF_949987535.1). NCBI lineage: Eukaryota > Metazoa > Chordata > Mammalia > Artiodactyla > Balaenopteridae > Balaenoptera > Balaenoptera acutorostrata. Next base: position 88,606,624 of record NC_080074.1, read on the forward strand.
CTCCTATTCGTCTGGCTTTTAGAGAGTATTAACCAAGAGCAAAGAAGAGATACTGGCTTATATTTAGCACCCAAGCTAATGTTGTTCATATTGTCTTATTAGAACACCTGGAGAGTGCAAGTTCTAACTCAGGTATACCAGCTGCACAGAGAGGTGAGTTTGTCTAATTAAGCAAATAGTCTCCAAAGGTGTGAAATTCTAGTGTGGTGATTCATAAGCGTACAGACATCAGAGAAATGCACTGGACGATGGAATAGACACCAAAATGTGGCTTTATTGTAGTTAGAATGTGTCTTACAAAATAGTAATTAAACGAATATTTACATTTTTAGCATTTTAATAGTGTTCCACTTTCTAAAAATAAGGCTTTAGCTTTTTAACATTGTCTTTTAGCTCAGCAGTAGTAAAAGTTATTCTTTTTAAAATGAGAACTTGTTAGGCTCACACTTGCCCCTCACCCCATGTTATCAGAAGCTTTATTGCCAAAATCAGATGTGGAAATAGAATATTGACAACAATGACCCTTTGGCTTTCCTGTTACTATTGGTAGAAAGAAGATATTTTAATAAAAGATAAGTTAACTAGTGATTTTTTTTCATGTATTCTTCATTTGATTCTCATTATTTTTATTTTTGATTTCAGGGTAAAAATAGGGCAAGGAATTATTCACAAAGTTCTGATTGTAAATTAAAGCCCTGAATATAAACAGCTAAAACAGTGTGAAGTAAAAAGAATGGGAAATGAAGTTAGTTAAAACACAGCGTATGGTCCTTTCCCTGATCTCTCTGTTAGACCCGCTTCCATTCCCCCTAAGAGACCACACGGCTGTGACATCACCAAAGATGCTCAGCCAGCCGAGAACTTGGTTTTGGACAAATCAGTGTCTAAAGCTTGACTCTTTACTATCTCTCTTACCTGACTTGAAAAGGACCACTTTTTCCCCTAAGTTACAGTTAAATTACGTCATCGGAAGGAGTGTTATGACGAGTAAGAGACGTCATCCATATTTTTTCCTTGTTTTTTCTTTTGTTTTCTGTCTGTGTTTTCAGCAACGTCAGTTGATTACAGTTCCTTTGCAGACAGATGCAGCAGCTGGATAGAGCTCATTAAACTGAAAGCTCAGACCATAAGGCGTGGATCAATTAAGACAAGTAGGCGGATGTTTCTACCATGTTACAATCTGAGAAGCATATCCTTGATTTCCCAGTGGTGAAGGCTAGACCTGACTACTCAGTAATAACATTGCCAATCAATCATGTGTTGGAGTGTGAAAGCTGCAGACTCTAAAGGTCATTTAGCAAAAGCTATTGAAGGGCCTTTAGATTTTTTTAACTTTAACTGTAGGGTTGTGTTTTTAGTATTTTATTTTCATGAAGGTATTCTTGAAAGTATATAAATAGATATTATATCATCTAGCGTAAGGAAATGATGAGCTCTCTTATTGAAGAGACACTCTTCCAGGACCCAAGGTACTAGGTAGTGTACGGTATTTGTCAGTTTACTAAGAGCGATATCCTGAGTGATAAAAGAATGAGGTATTTCCAGAGAGAAAGTGGTCAACTCTTATCTCACTGCTAGACTCAGGATCAGTACTTACATGTTCTTTATCTATATTCCATGTGTTTTGGTAGACTTTGAGGTATTTGAGTGAAAGATTTTACATTAAAGGGAAGGAACTGTGTTTTAGAGAGAAGATCACAACATATGGAACCAGCCAGATCTGGTTTTGAATCCTAGTAGTGCCATTTTAATAGCTGTGTGACCTTGGGCAAGTGATTTAAGTTTTGTGAGCCTCAGTTTCCTCATGTGTAAAATGGAGATAATAACACCTACGTTGCTGGGTTGTTGTAAGGATTATATATATACATATATGTGTGTGTGTGTATATATATGTATATATGTCTGGTTTATAGTAGTTATTTGATAAGTGGTAGCTATTATTTGTTATTTTATGAACAAACAACTTTTAGACAGCCAAGGTCATTTGTTGAATTTTTTAAATTACGAGTTTGATCGAGAAGGTTTGGAAAAGAAACCTACTACAACTAGTTAAGATATGGTTTATCTACAAGTTGACAATGATGAAGTCGTCTGAAAAAAAGATGGAAAAAAGTGCACTGGGAAATGTAACAACTTTCACACTCTCCTTGTAATAATTTGTTCCTACAGCAGATAATTTTTAATGCTCTACCGCTTTTTCTTCACTTTTATAACGATCATTGTGTGTGTAGCTCCACCTCATCAACATTTTCTTTTGCAGGAATGCCATTTTTCTTCCAAAAGATTCCATTCCAGCATTTCCTCTTATGTTTTTCTTTCTCTCTCTATTTTTAATTGCATGCAGTGCATGATAATTTCTTTCATGACATGGCTTAGCCTCACAGACAGCTGAATGTTGTCACCACTTATTTGGAAACCTTAGGGAATAATTGAGTCACCAGCATATGATCTTGATGCTTTCTCTTCTTTCTCCAATTTTAGCTGTGACAGTCGAAAAAGCAAGTCCAGTGGGTGAAGGAAATTTCCGGAATCGCTCTTCTCCACCTTGTGCAAATTCTACAGTTGGGGTGGTTAAGATGACACCTCTTTCCTTCATTCCTGGAGCAAAAATAACGAAATATCTTGGGATAATTAACATGTTTTTTATTCGGGAAACCACTTCTCTTCGTGAGGTAATTTTATAGTTGTTATTTCATTGTTTTTGTGCGTTTTCTGTGGTTGAAGATATTAGTATCAAAACCAGACAAGTTTCAAATTGGTTGTTTATTTGCCAGAAGTAACACACACACACACACACACACACACACACACACACACACACACACACACACACACACACACACACACACACACCCCCTTTTTTTCATAACCTGTCTGGATTGTCTCTAGCAGCTAGTATCATCTAAAGAGTTGTTTTGGGTTTAATCCCATTTGTTATTAGAAACTCCAGGTCCTTATCATGTGGTAACTAAAACAAATAAACGTATCCATGTTTGATTAGAGGTTTTAAAACAGCCCTGAAAGAACAGCTTAGTCTTCTCAGTAGATATTTGCCTGAGATATATTTAAATAGCAATTTTTAAGGGTTTACATTTAGAAATAGTAAGGGGCTGTATCATGGAGAGATGTCTTGGGGATTGTTTATGTCATTTAGCTCTATTGTTTTCTTCCTCTGAACAAGACTGAGGCTGCTTGTTTACCTCTCCTCTCGCCATCAGTGTGTAAAAATGTTTGTTCAGGTTCTTACCTCACACTGGCTGGGTATCATTAAACTTTAATTTGTTTTTTAAGTAACAGCAGTTCTAATCTTCTACTTGATGTAGTCAAAGTTAAGAATCAGAGTCAGCCTATTATATTTTGCATTACAGAGGAATTTAAACTCAAGAAAAGATTATATTTCTATTTGTCTTATGTTGTGGAGCAGGACTGCTAAGCAAATTATTGTGAATGGGGAAATTTTTAAATTATTTAGGTGTGAAACCCAATAAACTCTTCAAAATTTACTTCAGCGGTAGTTTGTATTTTTAAAAAGTGTGTTCATTATAAACATGACTTAACTATGCTTTTTCCCCATTGCTTCACTAGCAGTGTTTCTATACTTTCTTGGAAATAACAGCTGCTTATTAATTTTTGATATCATGCTCACCCTCCTGCACCTAGCACAGTGCCTGGTGCAGAGTAAACATAAATTGTTTTTGTGTAAATGAGGGAGTGACTTCTGACAGATTAACTAATTAGATAGATGTTTCCTTTAAGATAAATTACTTTTTAAAATCATATTCTAATTGTGTTGAGATGGGAAAGAAACTATCTTAAGATACTCTCAAAAACCTTTTAGTGTAGAATTAAAATAGGTGACACTTTTAAGTCCATTAAGTTTGACAAAGAAATTTGAGTGTGAGAAGCTGGCATAGATTGGTGAATTGACCTTTTCCGGTTGCTCTTACTAGCACATGGATATTGTACTATTGAATCCATAAAATGTTATTTCCTAAGTGCCTTCTCTACTGCTTAAGCAACCATACCCCAAAATGTTACTTCACAGTAGATTTCCTTTCAGTAGAGATTTGTAATATTAACTGTATGGTATAATATCCCAAATTTATTCATTGCTTGATGAATTATTTGCTTACAATTATATAATCTTTTAAAAATTACCCCTCTGTAGTCTCTGTTACTCTGCTATCAGAATTTCTTGATTTGAGATGGAGGAGGAAAACTGATAAAAGTAAAAGAAAAAACTGTCCCAGGTGATGATTGAGTCAGAGGCAGGCTGACACAACTCACTTATTAATTCCTTAATTACAAAGAGAGATACCTGTACAAAACTTTATGTAGGATCCTGTGGCTTTTCAGAAAGATAAGACCTGGACTAATGGTTCTTCTAACAGTGTATTAAATTTTGCCCTTAACCTCCAGTTTAAAGTTGGAAATTTCTTCCTAGACTATAAATAACATCCAGTAAAATTTGTGGAAAACTTAGGTTGAAAAGCATTTTAAGCTCTCACTTAGCCTTTGGTGTCTGTTTTGTTTGTTTTTGAACACTGAAAAAGTTCCCCAAACTATTGGATTTCATTCCCTAACTAATATGTACGGACCACTTAGTACGTGCATCTGTTGAAGTAGGTGTTAGCGTATGTAGTTGTGAGCACAGCAGAGTCAGTTCCTGACCTGATGGGATTTAGTCTAGTGGAACTCAGGCATGGTGGACAGTAAATAAATAATCATGTGATTAATAGGTAACTCCTAGTAATAGTAAGTCATATAAAGAAATACAACAGGGCCTGTCAGAGAATATAATGGGAGAACTTAATTTAGATCTGATAAGGAAGGTTTCTCTGAGGAAGTCACATGTAAACCAGGACCTGAAGAATTGAGTAAAAATTACCCTGGTGGAAAATTCGGTGTGGAACCTTTATGTGCAATGACCCCGAGGCAGGAAAAGATGTCAAACCTTTGAGAAAGTGAAGAAGACAAGTGCGACTGGAGCCTGGTTCATTTTCAGAATAGGAGATGCGGATAACAGGGAAGTCTCATTGTTTATATTTACCATCAATTTATTTGAGTGATGTTGGGAACGACTTGATAGAGGGAGGTGCTGAAGATGGAGGGACAGTTAGAACTCTTGCTCTGCCATCTGTCTGCCAGCTCTGTGGTCCTGGCTCGTCATGGGCACGTCACAGATTCTCTGAGCTTCAGTTTCATCATCTGTAAAATGAAGATAGTAATCCCTGTCATAGACATGTGCTCAGTAAAGGTTTGTTCGTTCATGCAACAAATCCCATTATGGAGGGAATTAAAATGATTGTCCGTTATATTAAGATCACTTAAGATGCTTTAATATGTATTCTTTGATGTTTGATGTACATTAGTTTACACATGTATCCAGTTTGGTTTTTTGCGCGTCATCATTTAGGAAGGAGGTGTCAGTGGTTTTCTCCATGCTTTTATTGCTGAAGTGTTTGCGATGGTGAGAGCTCACGTGGCTGCACTGGGAGGGAATGCTGTTGTCTCCTACATAATGAAGCAGTGTGTCTTCATGGAGAATCCAAATAAGAACCAGGTGAGATGGGGTTAAAAACCTCTGCTGGCGGGAACCTGTGAATGTATCCATGGCCTTTTCACCTCCCACCCTCCCCTGAAAAAGAGAATTGCTCTTCAAAGCTCTTTGATTCTAGAGGCTTAAAACATGTTTTAATGAATATGTTGGTAACCGTGGTCCTGCATAGGTCAGATGCTGTTTTCACATCCCCAGTGATTAGTTATTATTCTTAAATACCTCTGGCAGTTTTGCTCCTAAATTACTGTTTCCACCACCTTCTTGGTGGGTCTTTGGGATCCAGTGATGGCTAACGGAGGACAGTTAAAGACGCCCTCTGGTTTGGAATGTGATGCTGTCTAGTGCTAACTGCCCTGCTGGTGAGGAGTACATCAGATGGGGCCACACCGTTTGTTTATTTCTGATAAGTAACATAATTCTGGTAATGGGGACAAGGGAATGTTGCTTAGGTTAAATCTTAGAATAAATTTCTTTTATCAGTTTGTTAATAACTCACTTACAGTTGTTAAAGATCCCTTTAAAAACTTGAATAACTAGATTAATGAGTTTCTTTGTTTCCTGTGAATTGCCTTCTTATCCTTTGCTCATTTTTCTCTTGGGTTGTACGCTTTTTCAGCTCTACGGCACTGCCCCCAGGGTAGCAGAAGAGTATGAGCGTGTTGTTGAGTCTGTGACTGAACATGTCCTGTTGTTCTTATAGGCACAGTGTCTTATAAACGTAAGTGGTGATGCAGTGGTTTTTGTTCGTGAATCTGAATTAGAAGTGGTGTCAACTCAGCAACCTGCTGCCAACTGCCAGCCCTCATGTACTGGAGGAGAAGTTACAACCTGAAGTCAGTTAGAAAGAATGAGCTCCACTAAATGACATTCATGGGTCTCCTTTGTTTTGTCATTCGTTTATCTTACTAGACATAAAAAATGAACTTGAGAGAATTGAGGAACAATTGATACATTCTGAGTATATTTGATTCGTCTGGGATCACTTGGAGGCCTGAGAATTTTCAAATCTTGACATTTTATTTCAGCCAGCCTAGACAGACAGGCCCCGAGGAGCTTTGACCCCACCTCCCCACCCAGGAAGTTCAGATAAATTTCTCTGAGAACTGTAGTAAAGATGGAAGCTATGTATAATTTATGTTGATTTTAATAAAATCATAATTTAGAAAATGAAATGGTAAGATTATCAGGAAATTAGGATAGCTATCCTAGTGTAATTTAGAAAAACTAAGCAAGAAATGAACAAATTGTTAATGAGTAAGTAATCTGATTCGAGGAATGTATGGGGAAAATGGAGAAGAGTTTTCAGAAAGCTGTGCGGGTTTCTGAATATGTTATTTTGATGAGGAATTTGGTAACAACTGAAAGGGAAAATTGCTTCAGCCATCTTTGAAAAAGAAGTTAAAATTCTGCAACTTGTATCCATAATATGTCCTAACTACTGGAAAAGAAAAGTAATTTATCAGAGCCAGTGTCCTTCCATTGGAAGTTTAAATAAGGAAGGAGGAAAAAAACTACTATATAACTCTGTTTCTAGCCAAGTTTCAATTTGTGTTTAATTTGTCTGGAAGAGGCTTGGCTTCAGCTGGGAAGAAAAGGCCAGTGAATTTTGTTGAAGTAGTTAAAATATAGTTGATCTAGAAGGAACAAAATTATTTTCTAATAAAGTCATACTGTACTCCCACCAAATAAACAGAATTTTAGTAATATCTTAGGGATTTTTGATGGTGAGTTAGACTGTATTTGGCATAGAGTTTGGAAATGTAACTTGAATGTAAATATGCTGCAGAATGTTGAATATATAGATAGAAATACTTTTCTTGTCAATGCCAAATACCTATTACAAATGAACCTTTAAAAGTACATTCCTCCTTTGCACAACAAAATTTCTTTATAAAACTCATGATTTTGCTCTTCCAGGATAACAACTGCCCTAAAGATTAGGAGTCATTTCCTTGTTATCACAGGTGTCAATATTTTTCTGTACTTCGTTTATAATTTTATTTTTTAAATAAAAAGTTTATAAACTGGAATATTCCTAAATCTCTTTTTTTGCCTCTTTGATGTAGCACTGTCAGTGGTCAGAAATCACTTTCCATCTGATCATCTCCATTCATTTCTTTAGTCAACAATCATCTGTTGTGCGTCTACCATATGCAAGGCCCTGTTCTTAATTTGGGGGGAAAAATACATATGTAATTGTGCTACTCTCATTGCCTTTGGTAGGAAACCTGCACTGTTAAGTGAGAAAATGTGTGTAGCTTGGGATGAAGGTAGCTTCCCCAAGGAAATGATACTTAAGCTCAGTCTGGAAAAATAGGCAGGTCCCTGGAATTGACTGACTTGTTCATAGTTTTATCCATCCATCCATCCATCCATCCATCCATGCGGCAGCTATTTTGGGATTCCTGAGTATGTTTCTGAGTCCTTTCTTGGCAGGGGATTAATAATGTAATTATCACTAATTGAGTACCTGTTTCGTGCCATATCCTGTGCATATGCATTATTACTAATTCTTAAAACAAAACTAGCTGGGTGGCGTTATCTCCATTTTGGTCTGAATATTTGGATACTCAACAGGGGCACAGGCCGATTTCTAGAAAAGCCAGAGTTACAGAACTCAGGCTTGCTGTCTGCAGACCCAGGCCGTTTGCTCAGTGTGGGTTACCTGTGAAGTACAGTCAGCCCATGCCAAGATCGGCTCCTTCCAGAAAAGCTGATGTTACCTGATGCCCCAAGAGTTGCTGCTGTTCCCTGTGTGTGGATTCCCTCAGAAACATCATTTTAGACGTGCTGGGACTTAATCTTTTGGAAATATTGAGGCCAGTTATGGGGTTTAAGGGCACACCTCATAGTATCTCTTTCATTCTTCATTGCTGCTCCAAAGCTTAACTACACAATTTAACCAATACTTTGTTAGATTTGCTAAACTCACTGTCCCATTTCCTCCACCTCCTACTCTGCTGTAATCCATCACCATCTGGCTTCCATCACCTGATCTACCCCTAAATTTGAACATGCCAAGGATGCAAGTGTTGGATTTCAATATTGCAGCATCGGATAGCTGACAGGCTTCTTCATGCATGCACATATAATTTTTCATAAATGCATAAATCGGATCATGTACATAATTTTTAAATAGAGTGGTTTTATTTTTTACCTTTTCACCTAGATTTCTCTTCCCCATCTCATCCCTCCCAATCCATGTTAATAACCTAGTATGTATCCTTCTTACATATTAAAGTATGCTAATGAGGTATAATTTACATTCAATAAAATTTAAGTGTACAAGTTTTGACAAATAGATTCAGTTGTGTAACCAAGATAAAGTACATTTCGTCCCCCGAAGAGCACACCCTGTTCCCTTTTGCAGTCAGTTCACTTCCCCTTCCATGTAAATAGGATCTTGTGCTTGGTAAATTTCACGTAGTATAATACTTTCTAGATATCTGCATCCCCATTTGGACAACATTTTTGGCTATTATGAATAAAACTTTTTTATGTAAGTTCACACTTTCCTGTGAAAATAGGATTTCTGTTCTATGGGGTTGACTTCTTATTGATAATCTGCCCTATGTGTGACAAAACTTCCCCTGATTTTGCTGTCCATCCATGTAGCTTATGGCAACTTTGATCATATCCAAACTTGTAATTTTATTATAGATAGTACGACTTTCCTTCCTTAGATTCCCTGAGTTAAGATGAGCTCCCCTCGAGTTTTTGGCTGTCTTGCAGGTTCTTCCAACTTGTCCTGAATTGCTTTCATCTTGCTGGCTGCCCATCAGACTTGCTGCCTTCATTATTTGTTATTAGATAAATGCCATCACCACTTGACCAGTTTTAGCTTGAGTCAGACACCTGAGAGATTCAAAGCCCACAGTCTTCCCACGATAATCCCCCAGCCTCACTGAACGAGATGCAGAAAAATGTAGAAGCATGAAAATGTACGTTATGCGAAAGCAACATATTTATTGACAAACACTTTGTAGCTTTTTCTTTTTTCAGGGGGAGGGTCTTTCAACGAGTACTTTGAGAATCTGATCTAAGCTCTGTACCTTGTCTCCAGAAAAATAAGCATACATGTAAAATTTTGCACACTACTTCAGGAGGTTTATCAAAACCTCTTTGTTGACCTCAAGTTAAATCTAGTATAGGCTGAATGGAGGGGAATAAGGAACCAGGCTGAAGGAAATATTAGGAAGGATTGGGTAAATCCTATCCTAAAAAGTTTGACTTTTCTCCAGTAGAAAAGTCAAGACATTTTTAGGATTAGACTTTTAAACATTAAAAAATACGTATTTGTAGTAGGCAGAATAATGGCCCTCCTGCCACCCCCCTCAAAGCTGAATCTCCAGGGCCTGTGAATCTATTACCTTACATGACAAAAGGGACTTTGAAGTTAGGATCAAAGCTAAAGACCTTGAGATGGGGAAATTATCCAAGGTTATCTTCGAGGGTCCTCGAATCTAATCAGTTGAATCCTTAAAAGTGGAAAGGAGGGGTAGAAGAGTAGGTCAGAGAGATTCGATGAGAGGTGAACTCAACCTGCTGGCTTTCAAGAAGGAAGAAGGGAGCTACAAACCAAGGAATGTGGGTGGCATCTGGATGCTGACAGCCAGCAAGGAAACAGGGTTCTCAGTTCTACAACTGCAAGGAACTGAATTTTGCCAACAACTTAAATGGGTGAGGAAACGGATTCTCCCCTCGAGCCTCTAGAAAGGAACAGGGCCGAAGCCAACAGCTTGGTTTTAGCCTGGTGAGACCCACGTCAGACTTATGACCTGTGGAACTGTAAGATAAACTTAAGTCACTCAGTTTGTGATCATTTGTTATGGTAACAGTGGAAAACTAATACAAGTTCTCATAAGTTTAAACTGTAGAGATATAGTTCAAGTATCAAGTTACCATAGTTATGCCGTTTATGATAACATCTAATATGAAATGCTTCGCAGACTCAAAGTACAATTGTAACTTTTACTTTCCAATTTATTTTTTAATACACATCTGAATAATTAGCAGAAATCCATAATCTCCAGTCTTTGAAGTCATCGTCAATTCTAGGAGCTTGACACAGTCGCCCAGATATTCAATCAGCTTCCAGAACATCTTTGGTTTGCATTTGCTTCTCACTGCCACATGGTGTCGCTGTTGGAATGGGTTCCACATAGTAGAAGATGTTGGTCTTCTGCAGCAAGGGTGCCAAACCGGCCAAGACTCCCATACAGGTTTCCAGGATTCTTTAGCAGGTAATTTCCTCCATGCCTACTCCATTCGAGGAAGGCTGCCAAGTTTCAGTTCCTAGTGCTCAGCAGCCGTCAATTGAGTTGTGAGAGCTATAAATTCTAGATGTCAGGTTTTTTTTTTAAAATATGTATTTTGCAAACATCTCCCCTCAGTCTGTGGCTTATTTCGTGCTCTTTAAACATTATCTTTTGAGGAAAAGAAGTGTTTAATTTTGATGAAGTCTAATTCTTTTTTTTTCTTTTTTGGTTCGTGCTGTGTTCTATCTAAGAAATTTTTGCCTGATGAACCTCACAAACATTTCCTAGAAATTTCACAGTGTTTGGCTTTACATTTAGGTACATGATCATTTCAAGTTACGTTTTTATATGGTGTGAGGTAGGGGTCAAGGATTTATTCATTCATTCATTTGCTTGCATATGGATGTCCAATTGCTCCAGCAATGGACAATGTTGACTAGCTTTTCTACATTGGATTGACATGGCATCTTTGTTGAAAATTCATTTTTAGTATATACAAGTATAATTGATTTTTTACATTGATCTTGCATCCTGCAGCCATGTATTGATTCTAGTAGATTTTTCCGTGTTTCTTTGGAGTTTTTATGTAGACAATCATTTTATGATTGTACATGGGGACAGTTTTATTTATTCCTTTGAATCTAAATAGCTTATATTTATTTTTCTTGTTCCTTACTAAATTGTCCTTATTAATTATTACCTTATTAAATTATTAAGTAAATATAATGTAGAGTGATAAGAGTGGATATTCTAGCCTGTTCCAGACCTCAGGGGGAAGGCATTCACTATTAAGTATGATGTTATCTGTGGGTTTTTCCAACATGCTCTGAATTTTATCAAGTGCTTATTCTTCATCTACTGAGATGATCAGATGAATTTTCTTCTTCAGTTTGCGGATATGGTGAATTACACTTATTGATTTTCAAATGTTAAAACCAAATTTTCAAATGTTAAACAAAATGTTCCCTCCTTTTTTATTTTCCAGAAGTTTGTCTAAAATTGATGCTATTTTTTTCCATAAATGTGCGATAGAATTTGCCTATGAAGCCATCTAAGTCTTGAGTTTTCTTTGTTCAAATATCTTTAACTATAAATTGATTTTATTGAATTTATTAATAGATATGGGGCTGTTCAGGTTATCTTTTTCTTCTTGTGTAAGCATTGGTAGTTTGTGTCTAAGTAATTTATTTTTTCTGATTTGTGGTTTATTGCTATAAAGTTATTAATACTAGCTCCTTATTTATCTTTGTAATATCTGTGGGAACTGTAGTGATGTATCCTCTTTAATTCCTGATATCGGTAATTTGCGGCTCCTCACTTCTTTTCTTGATAAACTTGGCTGGAAGTTTATCTCATTAATTGACTTCTTCAAAGAACCCGCTTTTGGTTTTACTGATTTTACTCTATTGTTTTTTCCTCTGTTGTCAATGCTATTTGACTCTGCTCTTATATTTATATTTCCTTCCTGACACTTGTTTTGGTTTAATTTGCTCTTATTTTTCTAGTTTCTTCTAAGGTGGAAGCTTAGATCATTGATTTGAGGCCTTTCTTCTTTTCTAATATATAAAAGTGAATTTGACACATTTCTCTATATACACTACTTTAAGAGGCTTCCCAAATTTTGATATGTTGTTTTCATTAAATTCAAAATATTTTACAATTTTCCATTTTACTTCCTCTTGGACTAATGGGTTATTTAAAAGAGTGTTGTTTAGGGATTTTTCCAGTTATATTTTTTGTGGTGATAACAAGATCTAGTCTCTTAGCAACTTTGAAGCTTGTAATACAGTATTGTTGACCATGCTCTGCATTAGAGCTCCAAGACTTACTTATCTACTATTTGCAAGTTTGTACCCTTAAACAACATCCCCCCAAAGCCCACCCCATCTTCATCCCAGGCCCTGGTAACCACCATTCTGCTCTCTGTTTTTTACGAGTTTGGCTTTTTTATTTTAAAATATGTATTATTTATTTATTTATTTATTTATTTATTTATTTATTTATTTATTTGATTTATTGATATAATTGACATGTAACCTTGTGTAACTTTAAGGTGTACATGTTGATTTGATACATTTATATATTGCAATAGGATTAGCACCATACTGTTAACTAACACCTCTATTTCAACATGTAATTACCATTTCTTTTTTGTGGTGGGAATAATTAAGATCTAGTCTCTTAGCAAGTGTTACATTTGCAGTACTACAGTATTGTTGTCTATAATCACTATACTATACAAGTTGGATTTTTTTAAGATTCCACATACTTTACAGTATTTATATTTGTCTTTTTTTGTCTGACTTATCTCACTTAGCATAATGTCCTCAAGGTCTGATTTTTTTATTTCATTTTATCTTCAATATTGACATATAAACCATGCCTCTTCTTAAAAAAGTTTTGATAGTTGTTTAGCCTTTTCAATATATACTTTTAATTTATCACAGTCAACCATCAAATAATAGTATAGTATTTCTTCCTTCAAATAAACTAGCATAATTACTTTGCAGTTTGAGAATATTCTCTGAATGATTGCAATCAATTTTACTTTTTTATTTCATTTTTCTTCCTTTAGGCTTTATCAGCTTCCTGGGGTGAATACTTAGCTTGTTTATTGTCATTCTTAGTTTCTCATAAGTGTATCTAAAGTTATAAATTCCCCTGCAATTGCTCTTTTATCATCCCACAAGTTTAATGCAGTATTCTTATTTTTAAATCTGAATATTTATAATTACCGTTATGATGTCTTCATCAGTCTATAAATTATTTAGAAGTGTATTTCTAGTTTCCAGATACATGGTTTTTTTGTTTTTTTGTTTTTTACTTTGTTGTTTTCTAATTAAGTTGCACTATGATAAAATACTGTGATCTCAAGGAAAAGTTCTTTGAAAATTGCTGAAAATTCCCTGGTTGTTTTTCTATTCAGTTTGTGTAACTGTTTCGTATGCACTTGAAAAGAAAATTTGTTACATGCAAGTTATGTATCTCTGTATTATCTATCTAACATCTATCATGGATCTATAAAATCAAGCTTGTTAATTATGTTATTAAATCTTCTACATCCTTACCACTATTTTTATCCACTTGACCTATCAATTTCTGAGAGAGGTGAATGTGACATATTGATTACATTGATGACCCTAAATAATGGCCTCTGGGTAACCATGCATTTAGTATATGACTTTGTGACACCTACCATCAAGAGGTGGAATCTGTTTCTCCATATCTTGAGTTTGGGCTGGCCTCCTGCCTTGCATTGGCCAATAGGATAAAGCAGAAGTAATGATTTGCCTACACTGAGCCTAGATCACAGATGTATTATGTGCTTCTGCTTTCTCTCTGGAACCTCTGCCTTGCCATGCAGACAGGCCCTGGCTAGTCTGAGAAACTCTGTGAAGCAAAGATAAGTCATCCTAACTGGGTCCATCCTGCACTTGAATTAATTAACTGAAGTGTAGATTCATGAATAATAGCAAAGGACAATTATTTTAAGCCAGAGAGTTTTGGGGTAATTTTTATAAAGGAATAACTAACTGATACATAGCATTAAACATTTCCACTGTAATTATGCAGTTGCCAATTTGTCTTTATAACTTTGGCACTTTTACCTTTTATATTTTGAGGCTACGACTTTAGGTGCATGATATTTTACAATTTTCATATGATTTTTGTTGTTTATATCGTTTACCAATATAAATATCTGTTATTAATGTGAAATGTATTCCCACTAATGCATTTTTTAAAAATCACATTTATATTTTGAACAATATGAACACTGATATACCAATTTTCTTTGGGTAATTTTGCCTGATATACTTTTTCCCCAACCCATTATATTTTTAATTCTCTGTGAATTTTTGTTCTGATTGTGTCTTTTCTGTGTGGTCCACCATTCCTTTGCTTGTTTTTTCTTTTCTCTTTCTCTGTTTTCTGTTGAATCGATCAAGTCCTCTCACTTTTTTTGTCCTTATGAGCTAGATAATTGAGATTTCAAAAGCAAATGTTTAATATCCTGCTTTCCTCTATGTGTGTTCAGAAGCAATTGAGAGATGGACAGGAGGAAGGCAGATGGCAATCAAATGCCACCTTTATTACTAATGACGGTTTTGGAGAGTGTGACTTTAAGTCTACCATCTCTGCATTAGACAGACTTACCTGGTCCCTAACAGTGTTGAAGGACCACAGGACCCCTTCCTTACAGAGGAGCAAAGCAGAGCAGGGCAGAATGCATGGTCTCTGCTGATAAGCTGATCCCAAGACAGGTAGGAGATTAGAAAGGACTGAGCTGAGTGTTCAGTTATTGGAAGAGATCATCAAGAGGATGTGACCACCGTTTGACCCCCGAGCTGGACCAGGGCAATCAGAAGCCCCTCTCCCCCTCCCCTCCCCTTGGAATGTATGTTCTGCCCACCTTTCCCACAGCCAAAGCCATTTTCAAGGATGCAGCCTTGAGAGAGTGAGGTGTTGTTGAGACCATCTGGAGTCTATCTGTGACTGAACCCAATTAAGGTCTCTGCATAGACTTTTAAGATTCTGTTGGGCGGGTGCGGAGATCTACTCAACTTGTGGTCCCAAGATGAGCCTCCTAAGTAAGTAAGTTCCATGCTGATTACACCTGCCACCTACCAGTCTGGAGTGGTCTGCCTCTTTCTTTGGTCTCTCCTTGCCCTCTGTGTGCAGGGTCAGTTTGAGAAGCAACAAGTTGCCTCTCCCAACCATCATTCAGAGAGGTAATTTTGTTTCTACTGGACAAGAGTGAGAAGGCGTGGCCTAAGTGCCCGGGAGTATTATTTTAATAAAAATCACCCCTAGAAGCAGAAGAAGGAGAGGCATAAGTATTCTCCCCAAATAAGTCATATATTCCATGTTTATTCTTTTAGTGATTACCCTCACATTCTTCATATATCCATTTCCTACAGCTGTAGCAGTAACAATTAGCACAGATTAGGTGGTTTAAAACAACACACATTTATTCTTTTTCAGTTCTGGAGGCCAGAAGTCTGAGAGGATCACTGGGCTGAGGTCGAGGTGACGGCAGGGCTGAGCTCCTTCCAGGCGCTCTAGGGCGTAAATCTGCTTCCTTTTTTTTTCAGCATCTAGAGCTGCATTCGTTACATTTCTTGGCTGTGGCCCCTTCCTCCATCTTCAAAGCCAGAAATTTAGCATCTTGCTTCAGTCATCACATTATCCTCTGGCTGTGCTACCATCATATCTTTTATGTGGACACTTGTGGTTACATTTAGGACCCACCTGGATAACCCAGGATAATCTTCCAACCTCAAGATCCTTAATCCCATCTGCAAACTCCCTTTGCCATATAAAATAATATTCACAGGTCTGGAGATTAGGACGTGGCTATCTCTGGGGACCATTATTCAGCCTACCACATATATGTTCTTAATATGTGATTTCTCTAACAAGTCTAAGCTTAAAGTGTCTCTATCCTCCCAAATAAGCAAAGAGTTAATGTTGTTGTCTATGATTTTTAATTCTCACATTTTAAAATATATACAACTTGTGGTTTTTCTTTTTTTTGACGTCTTTACTGGAGTATAATTGCTTTACAATGGTGTGTTAGTTTCTGCTTTATAACAAAGTGAATCAGCTATATATATACATATAGCCCCATATCTCCTCCCTCTTGCATCTCCATCCCACCCCTCTAGGTGGTCACAAAGCACTGAGCTGATCTCCCTGTGCTATGTGGCTGCTTCCCACTAGCTATCTATTTTACATTTGGTAGTGTATATATGTCCATGCCACTCTCTCACTTTGTCACATCTTACCCTTCCCCCTCCCCATATCCTCAAGTCCATTCTCTAGTAGGTCACATTTAGGTCTTTAATCCATTTGAGTTTATTTTTGTATATGGTGTTAGGGAGTGTTCTAATTTCATACTTTTACATGTACCTGTCCAGTTTTCCCAGCACCACTTATTGAAGAGGCTGTCTTTCTCCACTGTATATGCTTGCCTCCTTTATCAAAGATAAGGGAACCATATGTGCCTGGCTTTATCTCTGGGCTTTCTATCCTGTTCCATTGATCTATGTTTCTGTTTTTGTGCCAGTACCATACTGTCTTGATTACTGTAGCTTTGTAGTATAGTCTGAAGTCAGGGAGTCTGATTCCTCCAGCTCCATTCTTCGTTCTCAAGACTGCTTTGGCTATTCGGGGTCTTTTGTGTTTCCATACAAATTGTGAAATTTTTTGTTCTAGTTCTGTGAAAAATGCCAGTGGTAGTTTGATAGGGATTGCATTGAATCTGTAGATTGCTTTGGGTAGTAAAGTCAATTTCACAATGTTGATTCTTCCAATCCAAGAACATGGTATATCTCTCCATCTGTTTGTAGCATCTTTAATTTCTTCCGTCAGTGTCTTATAGTTTTCTGCATGCAGGTCTTTTGTTGCCTTAGGTAGGTTTATTCCTAAGTATTTTATTCTTTTTGTTGCAGTGGTAAATGGGAGTGTTTTCTTAATTTCTGTTTCAGATTTTTCATCATTAGTGTATAGGAATACAAGAGATTTCTGTGCATTAATTTTGTATCCTGCTACTTTACCAAATTCATTGATTAAATCTAGTAGTTTTCTGGCAGCATCTCTAGGATTCTCTATGTGTAGTATCATGTCATCTGCAAATAGTGACAGTTTTACTTCTTCTTTTCTGATTTGTATTCCATTTATTTCTTTTTCTTCTCTGATTGCCATGGCTAAAACTTCCAGAACTGTTTTGAATAATAGTGGTGTAGTGGTGAGAGTGGGCAACCTTGTCTTGTTCCTGATCTCAGAGGAAATGATTTCAGTTTTTCACCATTGAGAACGAAGTTGGCTGTGGGTTTGTCATATGTGGCCTTTATTATGTTGAGGTAGGTTCCCTCTATGCCTACTTTCTGGAGAGTTTTTTTTATCATAAATAGGTGTTGAATTTTGGCGCAAGCTTTTTCTGCATCTATTGAGATGATCATATGGTTTTTCTCCTTCAGTTTGTTAATATGGTGTATCACATTGATTGATTTGCGTATACTGAAGATTCCTTGCATTCCTGGGATAAACCCCACTTGATCATGGTGTATGATCCTTTTAATGTGCTGTTGGATTCTGTTTGCTAGTATTTTGTTGAGGATTTTTGCATCTATGTTCATCAGATATATTGGCCCTTAGTTTCCTTTCTTTGTGACATCTTTCTCTGGTTTTGGTATCAGGGTGATGGTGGCCTTGTAAAATGAGTTTGGGAGTGTTCCTCCCTCTGCTATATTTTGGAAGAGTTTGATAAGGATAGGTGTTAGCTTTCTCTAAATGTTTGGTAGAATTTGCCTGAGAAGCCATCTGGTCCTGGGCTTTTGTTTGTTGGAAGAATTTTAAACATAGTCTCAGTTTCAGTGCTTGTGATTGGTCTGTTTATATTTTCTATTTCTTCCTGGTTCAGTATGGGAAGGATGTGCTTTTCTAAGAATGTGTCCATTTCTTCCAGGTTGTCCATTTTATTGGCATATAATTGCTTGTAGTAATCTCTCATGATCCTTTGTATTTCTGCAGTGTCAGTTGTTACTTCTTTTTCATTTCTAATTCTATTGATTTGAGTCTTCCCCCTTTTTTTCTTGATGAGTCTGGCTAATGGTTTATCAGTTTTGTTCATCTTCTTAAAGAACCAGCTTTTAGTTTTATTGATCTTTGCTATTGTTTCCTTCATTTCTTTGTCATTTATTTCTGATCTGATCTTTATGATTTCTTTCTTTCTGCTAGCTTTGGGGATTTTTGTTCGTCTTTCTCTAATTGCTTTAGGTGTAAGTTTAGGTTGTTTATTTGAGATGCTTCTTGTTTCTTGAGGTAGGATTGTATTGCTATAGACTTCCCTCTTAGAACTGCTTTTGCTGCATCCCATAGGTTTTGGGTTGTCGTGTTTTCATTGTCATTTGTTTCTAGGTATTTTCTGATTTCCTCTTTGATTTATTCATTCAGTGATCTCTTGGTTATTAAGTAGTGTATTGTTTAGCCTACATGTGTTTGTATTTTTTACAGATTTTTCCCTGTAATTGATATATAGTCTCATAGCGTTGTGGTCGGAAAAGATACCTGATATGATTTCAATTTTCTTAAATTTGTCAAGGCTTGATTTGTGACCCAAGATATGATCTATCCTGGAGACTATTCCCTGAGCACTTGAGAAGAAAGTGAATTCTGTTGTTTTTGGATGGAATGTCCTGTAAATATCAATTAAGTCCATCTTGTTTAATGTATCATTTAAAGCTTGTGTTTCGTTATTTATTTTCGTTTTGGATGATCTGTCCATTGGTGAAAGCAGGGTGTTAAAGTCCCCTACTATTATTGTGTTACTGTTGATTTCCCCTTTTATGGCTGTTAGCATTTGCCTTATGTATTGAGGTGCTCCTATGTTGGGTGCATAAATATTTACAATTGTTATAGCTTCTTCTTGGGTTGATCCCTTGATCATTATGTAGTGTCCTTCTTTGTCTCTTGTAATAGTCTTTGTTTTAAAGTCTATTTTGTCTGATATGAGAATTGCTACTCCAGCTTTCTTTTAATTTCCATTTGCATGGAATATCTTTTTCCATCCCCTCACTTTCAGTGTGTTGTGTCCCTAGGTCTGAAGTGGGTCTCTTGTAGACAGCATATATATGGGTCTTGTTTTTGTATCCATTCAGTCAGTCTATGTCTTTTTGTTGGAACATTTAATCCATTTACATTTAAGGTAGTTATTGATATGTATGTTCCTATTACCATTTTCTTAAGTGTTTTGGGTTTGTTATTGTAGATCTTTTCCTTCTTTTATGTTTCCTGCTTAGAGAAGTTCCTTTAGCATTTGTTGTAAAGCTGGTTTTGTTGTGCTGAATTCTCTTAGCTTTTGCTTGTTTGTAAAGGTTTTAATTTCTCCGTCGAATCTGAATGAGATCCTTGCTGGGTAGAGTAATCTTGGTTGTAGTTTTTTCCCTTTCGTCATTTTAAATATGTCCTGCCACTCCCTTCTGGCTTGCAGACTTTCTGCTGAAAGATCAGCTGTTAACCTTATGGGGATTCCCTTGTATGTTATTTGTTGTTTTTCTCTTGCTGCTTTTAATATTTTTTCCTTATATTTAATTTTTGATAGTTTGATTAATATGTTTCTTGGCATGTTTCTCCTTGTATTTTTCCTGGAATGGACTCTCTGTGCTTCCTGGAATTGATTGACTATTTCCTTTCCCATATTAGGGAAGTTTTCCACTATAATCTCTTCAAATATTTTCTCAGTCCCTTTCTTTTTCTCTTCTTCTTCTTGGACCCCTGTAATTCGAATGTTGGCGTGTTTAATGTTGTCCCAGAGGTCTCTGAGACTGTCCTCAGTTGTTTTCTTTTTCTTTATTCTGCTCTGTGGTAGTTATTTACACTATTTTATCTTCCAGGCCACTTATCCATTCTTCTTCCTCAGTTATTCTGCTATTGATTCCTTCTAGAGAATTTTAAATTTCATTTATTGTGTTGTTCAGCATTATTTGTTTGCTCTTTAGTTCTTCTAGGTCCTTGTTAAACCTTTCTTGTATTTTCTCCATTCTATTTCCAAGATATTGGATCATCTTTACTATCATTACTCTGAATTCTTTTTCAGGTAGACTGCCTATTTCCTCTTCATTTGTTTGGTCTGGTGGGTTTTTACCTTGCTCCTTCAACTGCTGTGTGTTTCTCTGTCTTCTCATTTTGCTTAACTTACTGTGTTTGGGGTCTCCTTTTTGCAGGCTACAAGTTCGTAGTTCCCATTGTTTTTGGAGTCTGCTCCCACTGGCTAAGGTTGGTTCAGAGTGTTGTGTAGGCTTCCTGGTGGAGGGGACTGGTGCCTGTGTTATGGTAGTTGAGGCTGGATCTTGTCTTTCTGGTGGCAGGACCACGCCTGGTGGTGTGTTTTGGAGTGTCTGTGACCTTATTATGATTTTAGGCAGCCTCTCTGCTAATGGATGGGGCTGTGTTCCTGTCTTGCCAGCTGTTTGGCATAGGGTGTCCAGCCCTGTAGCTTGCTCATCATTGAGTGGAGCTGGGTCTTAGCATTGAGATGGAGGTCTCTGGGAGAGCTTTTGTCATTTGATGTTATGTGGAGTCGGGAGGTCTCTGGTGGACCAATGTCCTGAACTCGGCTCTCCCACCTCAGAGGTACAAGCCTGACACCCGGCCAGAGCACCAAGACCCTGTCAGCCACACAGCAGTCTTTTTCCAGAAATAGAGGTCTCAAATTATTAATATGTCTTTGGAGCAGTCTCTCAGAGGAGATGCTGTGTCCCGGGCTTAAGTCCTCAGTTTTGTCTCCAAACTCCAGAACTCCACACTCCGGAGGCCCTCCTTTGGACATGCTGCCACTCCCCCTCCATGTGTTGTGGTTGTTTTTGTATTGTAGGTACTTATTTAGATTAACAATGTACTTTTCTGATTTCTGCATAGCATTACTTTTTGTGTACCATCCCTTTCTTTTGGGTTCCTTTTCCTTCTTGCATCGCAAGTATATTTATTAGAATTTAGTTTACTCAGGTTCTGAGTATGTCTAAAAATTTGTATCCAGAATTGTTTTTATTCCACCTTCACTGTGTAGTTTAGTTGACTATATAATTCTAGGTTCACAATATTTTTTCCTCAGAAGAGTGCCATAGTTCCTAGCAGAGCACCAGACACCTAGGGATGAATGAATGAATGAACTTTACAGATATTAGGAGAATAGAATAGTGAAAATCATCCTGGACTAGGGGTCAGAAGTAATGCCAGATCTTCTACTTATCACCGTTTGGCTTTGGCAAAGCCACTTAACATAACAATCTCACTTGAAAATGGGAATAGTAATCTGTGCCCTAAATCACAATAGTCTTGTGAGTTTCAAAATAAAGAGAAAATAATGGATTTGAAAAATTCTTTGTTAATGCAAAATTTTACAGTTTCTGAGCAATCAATTAATTATTGTAAAAGAATTAATATCAATTGAGAAGCATTTCCAAAATGCTGATTTAAATCTATATCCACTTATTGAGCTTGATAATGTCTCTTGCAAATGATTCAGAATTTTTGATAAGGTTGGTTTATTTTTCATTGCTAAACAAGAGAATCATTTTATAATGTCTCACAGATGTAACTTTTACCTGTGAGATTTAATTACATCAATTAGCAAAAAGTATACTGCCAGAGCAAAAAATATTATATAGTTGAAGATTCTCCTTCAGTATATCAATGTACGCTTTCATTGTGATGATTTTTGAAGTAACTTTACATTTACAAGGTTAATTGGAAAACTTGATACTCCTAGCAGTAATGTTTTCTTTACAGGAAATTATTTATCTGAGATTAAGGGAATTGAGTACATCTGTAGACAAGATGACAGATGAAACAGAATGAATGATGACCCAGAGAGTGGTTAGAAAACTTTTTCTCCATTTACATTGCAGTCAGTCACACATAGCATTTTATTCTCACAGATAAGATTTTCAAGGAAACTGCTAGACTTCAGATTGAGGGAACAAGAAAGATTCTTTTTGGCATATGGATGAAGGTAACTATTTCGTACCTTATAAGACAAAGGCACACATATATGTTTTAACAACAGAGTCATCTAGTTGAATTATTCTTGTCTGCCTTGGGTGGTATTTGCTAGGCGTATTTAGAGAAACGGATCTATTTACAGACACTCCCATCTCTTTCTCACTCTCTGAAATCGAGGAAATTGAGGAAAAAATCCTTTCTATGTTTGCTTGGACACACTCAGTTATGTTTGATGGGCCTTCATCAGAATATAGATTGATCAGTCTCCTAATCCTCCACTTTGATATAAAGTACTCAGCCATTATTGGCTCCCAGAAATATTTATTGGCCCGTAAGGTTGTCCTCCACACATTGGCACAAACATCTCATTCCCCAAAGTGGTTATAATGATGGAAATAAAAGCTGAAGCATCAATTTGTAATGGGTGGAAGGAGGTGGGGAGCAGCTGTGTTCAGTGGATTGATTGCTATTTGTACCCTTGGGCATTTTCCAGAAAGCCCTTTCATATTTATTCTTATCATGTTTCAGAGGCATGAACCTAAGGGACTGCCACTTAATGTCTGTAGTTGGGAAACTCGAGACCAATTTTCTTGGATGCTCAATGGGACGGACATAGGTACCACTTTATCCCTCAGATTTTAGGTCTTAAATTATTAATAACCTATTTGCAATTGCTTTTATTTTGCGTCAGCTGAACTTGGCATATTACAAAGAGTTCCACAACCAACCAAGAGTTCTTGGCATATTACGAAGAGTTCTTAGCACATAATAAGGGCAGAGTAAATATTTATTACAGGTAACATGAATGAAAGCTTTCGTTTTTTCTTTAAAAAAATTGAAATGCCATTGTTTAGGGTTCAAGATAAACTTTTAAGCATAAAGCTGTTTAAGATAAAAACCAGTTAATTCTCTTAGTGCTTATAAATCTCTAATAGCTTTTACCATTTTAGTGTCATGCTCTCTGAGTTTTAATCTATCCTAGGAGTTACCTTGTTTGTCTTTTTTATTAACTTTTTATTATTTTTTAATCCCAGTGTTTCAGGAGCTTTTATTTTATCAGGTTTTTTTGTAGGCTTGTTTTTGGGATTTCAGTTTTCAGAATCTCTGATATTTTAAAACTAAATTACTGGCCAAGAACCTTTCAGTCATTCTCTTATAAACATTCTGGTTTTAAATACCTACCACCTAAACAGCAATCAATCAAGAAAAGAATAAAAAGCCAATGAGGTCAATTATTCTGTCCAGACTCCAAATTGATAGTCTTCAATTCTGATATCAGTTTTGTCTAATTATTTAAAGCTTTGGCAAACGTTTTGACAGGAAATTTGATGTTAAGTGTGTTATTCTCCCTTCCTCCTTCCTTCCCTCTTTTTCTTTCTTTCTCTTTCTCTCTCCATCTCCCACCATTCTTCCTTCCTTCTTTCCTTCCCTCCTTTCTTCCTGCATTTCACAGGGATTTTCAAGATTCATTCTCCTAAGGTCACTTATTACATAAAAAGTTCAATGTGTTTATTTTATTATTATTATTTTTTTAAAATATTTGTTTATTTATTTGGCTGTGCCAGGTCTTAGTTGTGGCATGCGGCTCCTTTAGTTGCAGCAAGCATGTGGGATCTAGTTCCCCGACCAGGGATCGAACCCGGGTCCCCTGCATTGGGAGTATGGAGTCTTAACCACTGGACCACCAGGGAAATTCCCAATGTATTTTAATGCATAAAACACCAGCCATCTAGGACAGTTCCATTTAAAATGACGAGATGAGGAGTAGTTTGCTCTAAAGTCCACATTCACTTTGAAATAAGAATTGTGCCTCCAGAGTGAAAAAGAACTGTGAATAGGCTTTGGCACAGTAATTATACTATCAGCATGCAGAGGTATGTTGGCAAAGGTGCTGGTGTTCAGGAGACTCTTCTAGTCCTGGATCTTCCACCCACCTAGTATCATTACTTCTTCTGCTTAAAGTCACCTCCATGGGGTGAGAAACTTGATCATTTAAAGAAGCCACCCAATCTCTCTCTTGAACATCACCTAATGCTAATTCTCCACATAGCCCTTACTACTCACTACTTGATATTTTCCTTGTTTGTTTCTTTTGATTATCCTCCTGGAATTTAAGCTTCAGAAGCTTTATGTCTTTTCTTCTTTGCTGAATATCCGGCGTCTAGAAGAGAGCCAGGAATATACCATATCTCACTGACTAGCATGACATCAACTGTAAGATACACCATCATTTTACATTTTACATCTGAAAAAAAATGCCACCATTTATGCTATGGGACAATGCCTTCTTGTCACTTTAGGCTTTTAATTTTAATATATTGAAGAGCTCTTTTAGATTTATTTAGAAAGAACATACATTTATCATACGTAGCAAAAATAACTTGGTTAAGCTATTCCTGAAACAACTACTCACTCAGAATCCAAATCTCCAGTATAAATTTATTTTCAATGAAAGTTGCCAGTACACACATTTTTCCACACAATATCATGGTCTGTGTCATCAAGTGCATCAGTGAAGCAGTATTTCTTAAGAGATTGCTCCATTATTGTCTTTGTGATTTTCTTCCCAGATGGTGATACTCGCTCTGCAAGTTTTGATGCTTGTGGGAAGTCAATGCCTGGCAGACAGCAACTCTAAGACTCACCCAGATTTCAGAGATGTCAAAATGTGAGAAACTGTACATCCACGAATTGCAAGAATAGGGTTGTAGATAATAAATAAATGATTTTTGAATACTTAAAGAAATGACTGTTGTCAACTCTCTCTGTCCTTGGGCAAGCCAGTTTATTCCTTGAGCCTTACTTTTCTCATTTAGAAAATTAAGGTGTTAGACTAGAAGCCCTCTAAGATCATTTTTGCTAAAAGAAAAACTGTAAGTGCTTTGTAAGTAGCTGTAGTTGTATAAGACAATATAGTGTTGGTGAACCATTAAAAAATACTCTGTCCAACAGGGTCTTCAAAGGTTCAAGGTTCCAGTTCAAACAATAAGAATCCCACCCACCTGTCCTTTCAGATAATTGATGGGAGATGCAAGAGCTCAGCTCAGAAGGTATAAGGTCTGTGGAGTGTGGGCATTCTCACCACACTTAGCTGGCCCCTTTCTTTATGTGCCTGGTTGTGGCTGGTGAGTGAGTACAAAGCACACAGAGCACTGCCATCAGAGAGAGAAAAACTAATCATTGAGAGGATTTACAGACAGGAAGAAATGTATGCTTAACCTCTATATGGCTCAGGATGTAAGGAAGGGATGACCTCTGGACCCTTTGCCAAGGTTAGAAAGTACTTGGAGGGGCCAAGCAGAGAGTAGGACTCAGGTTGCAGCTGTGGTAAGCAGACTATCTGGCCCAACTGCAGGTGACCCAACTGGGCAGAATTTTAAAAATCTTGGTTGTCAAGTTTTGTCTTGGTTCTCTCCATACACAGCCCTCATAGTCTTGTATCTCCAGATGTGGCTGAATGGACACTTTGTGAATACAGAATTGTTCCTTCATAAGCCTGAAGTCAATGCCTACAAATTTGGGGAGCAACTCCATGAACCACCAGATAACCCGTGTATGTATGCACAACATCCAGCTAAAAATGTCTATAGGCGCTGCCCGACATGACTACCTACACCAATTAATCTCTATGGCCTTGAACTTGCTATATACCTCGCTATGTTTCAGGAGGCCCTATCTTAGACACAGTGACCTTCTGCACATCAGTGAGAGGATTGAAACTAGAATAAGGAAAACAGGGATTGGTTTCTCCTTTGTTTCTTCTCTTACTGAAAGTATCCGACTATTGTAATTAATTGCTTCCTGCCTGTTTCTTTCCCTAGGTTATGAGGTACTCCCCAGAGAACTGAGGAAGAACAAAGGAGTACATTATTAACTAAAATCAGCACATTCCTTTTTTTTTTTTTACCATCCTGGAATAGATAATTTATCATAGTTTGATGCCTCAGGAAACAGTCCATTTTGGTTACAAGACACAGAAAGAGGCTGTCTTAAACTTGCCTCACAGACCCCTTCATATACTTGGCATGGTGCTAATGCCTCCTACTGCCATGGGATTTGTTCCTTCTCAGCGTAATTTGAAATTCTCCTTCCAGGTCAGAACCAAAGAAGGATTAGAAAGAAGTCCATTTCAACATTTAAAGACCACTTCAAGAATACTTATAATATCCTGCCAGTTATGAATATATTACATTTACTAAAATTTGCTAAGTACCCTGCCAAATTTTTTCTTAATATTATAATCAAAAGTATTTAGTTATTGGTATTTCTGTAGCCACTGAAAATGCCAAGTAACTATATACAGAATATATTTTCTCCTTTGAAACTGCAAAGCTCCAGAGGTTCAGACTATAATGGCCACACTCTTCCAGATACATTATTCATTATAGACTAGCTCTCGAGAATCCTACATTATAGAAAACTAATTACCTGCTACATTTTAAACCACCGTATGCTAATTTACATTATGAGCATTTTGAACAATCTCTCACTCCAGGTCAACTTTTTTTTTTTTTTTTTTTAATAATAAAGGCACTGAACATTTTTTGGTAAAGCTTAAAAAAATAAAAAAAAAACAAATTAGGGAAATTTGACTAGTGAAGAATTTGACAGAATTCATTATTAGATGCATGATAAACAAGTATATTGGAAGATGGGTAAGAGATTTATGTTCTGGGACAACTGTTTAAATATAAGTCTTTATTGCTTTATGATTCTGTACAGATGCTAAGGCCTGAAATGGAGGTGATAAGAGATGTGTCTACCTATTGAGGATGTGAAAGACACCACTTATCCGTTTGCAGGCCACACCTCGGAGAGGATGAGGTAGGATGCTTTTTCTAGGTGCCCTGCTTCCCATACATGGAAGCTTCCCAAAGGATAGTATATGGAATTATATGCCTGGTAAATTTGGGTTTATAGTAAGTCCCCTACATACGAACCTTCAATTTCGAACTTTCAAAGATGCGAACGTGCGTTCACATGTCCAGTCACGTAAGTTAGCTCACGTGTCTGGCGTGCATTGTCACGTGCATGCATGTTCTACAAATGGTTGTGCTTTTGTGTACTTTACTATACAGTACTGTAGTACAGTATCTTTATTTCAAGGCCAGGATGTCTGGAAGCAAGCATAAAAGCAGCCATGATGTAGCTGGTACTGCTAAGAAGCACCAAGCGATAACAATGGAAACAAAAGTGAAAATAATTGAGAGAGTGGGGCGAGGCGAAAAGAGGTAGACGTTGCTTATAGCAAGAATTGTTCAACCATCAGCACGATTCTAAAGACAAAATCATGGAACATGTGAAGTCTCCTGTGCCAATGATGTCGACAGTAATATTGAAGAAGCATGGAAAAGTGATGGAGGAGATGGAGAAACTTCTCAGTGTGTGGATGCAGGATCAGCATCAGCATCGAGTCCCGCTCAGCTTAACGCTGATTCAAGAGAAAGTTAAAGCCTTTATGAAGACTTGAAGAAGAAACACGGCAAAGAATCAGAGGGCGCATCTTTTAATGCCAGCCATGGCTGGTTTCATTGGTTCAAGGCTAGAGCCAACCTTCACAACATAAAAGTAAGTGGTGAGGCAGAGGGTGCAGATATGGTAGCTGCCTGGGAATTTCCTGAAATGTTTTGAGAAATTATTGATGAAGGCGCATATTTACCTGAGCAGGTTTTCAGTGTGGTTGAGACAGGACTGTACTGGAAGAGGATGCCAAACCGAAGTTACCTCAGTAAGGAGGAAAAGTTGATGCCAGGCTATAAAGCAGCAAAGGATAGGCTAACTCTTGCTTGGTGGCAATGCTTCCAGCGATATGAAGCTGAAGCCTCTCTTAGTTTTTCAGAGTCCGCAAGAACCCTTAAAATCATAGCCAAGGGTTCTCTTCCTGTTGAGTGGAAGAGTAACCCCAAAACCTGGGTTACACAGACCATTTTCCAGTACTGGTTTTTCCACCACTTTACCCCAGAGGTAGAGAAATATTGCTTGGAGAAGGACATCCCATTCAACATTCTTTTGCTGCTCGACAGTGCTCTGGACCACTCCCCATTCAAGGATGACTTTCATCCCAATATCAAAGTAGTGCATCTGCCACCGAATACTATGTCCCTCATCCAACCTATAGACCAGGGAGTTATAGCGACTTTCAAGAAATATTTATGTCACACTTTTCATCAGGCAGTAAAGGCGAGTGACGAATCAGGAACAACCTTTTGACAGTTTTGGAAGGACTATAACATCTACAATGCCATAAAAAACATTGACTTTGCTTGGCATGAGGTTATGGCCATCACCGTGAATGGGGTTTGGAAGAACCTTTGCTTGCTGTTTGTTCACGATTTTTGTGGATTTGAGAAGGTGGATGAGGAGTCCAAAGAGGTCTTCAGCAACTTAGTGACCCTCAGTGAGGAGCTGGAGCTAGATCTGCAAGAGGACGACTTCACTGAACTCTTTGTGTGCAGCACGAGGAACTTACTAGTGAAAACCTGATAGAATTGGAGGCCCAGAGAAAGGAAGAAGAGAGACAAGAGGAAGAAGTAACTGAAGAACAGAAGAGATTCATGATGCAGGAAATGACAAGGGGATTTTCTTTATTTGAGGAGTCACTGTTAGGTTTTGAGACACAGAACCCAAACGTAGAACGACACACGAAGGTTGCAGCAGCCGTTCAGAATGCAATCCAGTGCTACTGTGTCATCTATGATGAGAGAAAAAAAAGAGCTACTACCCAGACATCACTGGATCATTTTTTCACGAGGGTAGATAGAATTGAATTCAGCAAGGAACCAGACCCTGTGCCATCAACGTCAGGCGTGAGTGAAATTGCAGCTTGCCCTCCGTCTCCTATTGCTGATGACCCTTCAGCTCTACCATCTCCCACCTCCTCTCCCTCCTCCAGTCAGTAACTCTTCTTGCCTGTTCACTCGATGCCAGCCCCTGTATGCCAGCTGTTGTACTTTACTACTGTACTTTTCAAGGTACTGTACTGTAAGATTAAAAATGTTTTCTTATTTTTTGTGTTTGTTTTTTATGTATTATTTGTGTGAAAAGTATTATAAACCTACTACGGTACAGTACTATATAGCTGATTGTGTTAGTTGGGTACCTAGGCTAGCTTTGTTGGACTTAACAAACAAATTGGACTTATGAACCTGCTCTCAGAACGGAACTTGTTCCTATGTAGGGGACTTACTGTACCCAGGCCAGTCTGCTGCCCATTAAGTTTATTATTTGCTACAGTTTTTAGGGAAGGATATTCAAAACTCGTCTCATGTATAAGTGTTCAAAAACCCTGGGAAGGCCTGGCATATTATCACATACAGAACAACCATAGAGAAAACTTCAACAATAACAACAAACCAGGCACGACTGTATTAGTGACACCTAGAACACAGAGCTTTTCAAGTCAAGCTCTCTCCATTAACCCCATCACTCTGCATTGAAGTCTCATTCATTTAGAATGCAATTAAATTCCTGCAAGATTCTTTATGAATTGTCCCCTGCCACCCTCTCCGATGGCAGCTCTTACCGCTGTCTCCCAGACATCCCAGCTTCCTCTGCTTTAAGGGCGCTACAATGTCTCTTGTTCAATGTTTCATAAGTATTTATACAGGTCTACAAAAAATATATATATAGGTGTACATATATATATGTAATTGTTTAAATAGCAGTGCTTTATAGTTTTCAGAGTACCTTTACCTTTTTTCTTGGATTTCTATCTTGTTTCCAGAAACTTTCTATCAGTTTCTACCAGTTTTCTAAAAACTCTCCTATACTTGATATTAGATTATTAAGATATTGTTATATAAAGTATATCAATTACTTTCAGTAGAAGTAATTGATAATGTAAACGAGTGAATCAGTGTGGCATGTTGGTGCCACTGAAAAAGTACAGCAAAAGATGGGAAAAGCATGTTTATTTGCTGTCAGGAAATACATGAAAAAGTCAGTGGCACTTCAGACCCAGGGACACATACAGAATGAAAGTGAGGGGATGGAAAATGATATTCCATGCAAATGGAAATCAAAAGAAAGCTGGAGTAGTAGCAATACTCATATCAGACAAAATAGACTTTAAAATAAAGACTGTCATAAGCGACAAGGAAGGACACTACATAGTGATCAAGGGATCAATCCAAGAAGAAGATATAACAATTATAAATATATATGCACCCAACATAGGAGCACCTCAATACATAAGGCAGCTGCTAACAGCCATAAAAGGGGAAATTGACAGTAACTCAATAATAGTGGGGGACCTTAGCACTCCACTTACACCAATGGACAGGTCATCTGGGCAGAAAATTAATTAGGAAACACAAGCCCTTAAATGATACATTAGAGCAGATAGACTTAAATGATATTTATAGGACATTAGATCTGAAAGCAGCAGAATACATTTTCTTTTCAAGTGCACATGGAACATTCTCCAGGATAGATCACATCTTGGGTCACAAATCAAGCCTCAGTAAATTTAAGAATATTGAAATAGTATCAAGCATCTTTTCCAACCACAATGCTGTGAGATTAGAAATCAATTACAGGAAAAAGACTGTAAAAAACACAAACACATGGAGGCTAAACAATATACTACTAAATAACCAAGAGATCACTGAAGAAATCAAAGAGGCAAAAAGGCACATGAACCCCATTGCTCATTGCAGCACTGTTTACAATAACCAGGACATGGAAGCAACCTAAATATCCATCAAGAGGAATGGATAAAGAAGATGTGGTACATATATACAATGGAATATTACTCAGCCATAAAAAGGAATGAAATTTGGTCATTTGTAGAGATATGGATGGACCTAGAGACTGTCATACAAAGTGAAGTAAGTCAGAAAGAGAAAAACAAATATCGTATATTAATGCATATATGTGGAATTTGAAAAAAATTGGTATAGGCAATCTTATTTACAAAGCAGAAATAGAGACACAGAAGTAGAGAACAAACATATGGATGCCAAGGGGGAAAGGGGTGGGTGAGATGAATTGGGAGATTGAGATTGACATATATACACTATTGATACTATGTATAAAGTAGATAACTGGGACTTCCCTAGTGGTCTAGTGGTTAAGAATCCGTCTTCCAATGCAAGGGACGTGGGTTCGATCCCTGGTGGGGCAACTAAGATCCCACATGCCGCGGGGCAACTAAGCCTGAGCACTGCAACTACTGAGCCTGCACACCACAAATAGACAGCCCATATGCCACAACTACTGAGCCCACGCGCTCTGGAGCCCATGTGCCACAATCAGAGAGAAGGCCATGTGCTGCAACAAAGAGCCTGTGTGCCACAACGAAAGATCCCACGTGCTGCAACTAAGACCCAATGCAACCAAATAAATAAATAAATATTTAAAAATAAAATTAAATTTAAAAAAAAGATAACTAATGAGAACCTACTGTATAGCACAGGGAACTCTACTCAGGGCTCTGTGGTGACCTAAATGAGAAGGGGGTATATGTATACGTATAGCTGATGCACTTTGCTGTACAGTATAAAGTAACACAATATTGTAAAGCAACTATACTCCAATGAAAATTTTTTTAAAAGTCAGTGGCTCCAGTTAGAGAAGGCAAACTGGAAGAAAGAATTTTAGCCCAGTCCTTCTGGAAGCAAGGTTGCATAAGGTGTACAGATGCAGAACAGAGTGACTCAGTGAGCTAGGATTCAATTAGTGGAAGGTAAAGAAGCTGCGTTTAGGGGAAAACCTGTGAATCATAGACACCAGCCTCAAACCAGAGTGAAAAGTCACGCATCCTTAGATTGGAAAATCTGTCCTGTTTTTATGCCTCTCTTGTATGAAGGTGATAATAGCTCTTTCCATCATGGTGCCACTTAATGAGAGTAGAAAACCTGGGCTCACATGCCCTCAACAGCAAGAATAATTAATACGTGTGTTCAGATTCTGTTTATGCTTCTGCCATGAATGGAAGTCATCTTCTAGGTTGAATGAAAACAATATTTTTAAAAAATTGGAGTATTGTTGCTCTGCAATATTATCCAAGGTACAGGTGTACAATATAGTGATTCACTATTTTCAAAGGTTATATTCCATTTATAGTTATTATAAAATATTGGCTACATTCCCTGTGTTGTACAATATATCCTTGTAACTTACTTTTATACCTAACAGTTTGTACCTCTTCCTCCCCTAACCCTATATTGCCCTTCCCTCCCTTCCCTCTCCCCACTGGTAACTACTAGTTTGTTCTCTATATCTGTGAGTCTGCTTCTTTTTCCTTATAGTCATTAGTTCATTGTATTTTTAGATTCTGCTTGCGGGTGATATCATATGGTATTTGTCTTTCTCTGTCTGACTTACTTCACGTAGCATAATGCCCTCCAAGTCCATCCATGTTGCTGCAAATAGCAAAATTTCATTCTTTTTTTATGAATGAGTACTATTCCATTGTGTATATGTACCACATCTTTATCCATTCATCTGTTGATGGACACTTAGGTTGCTTCCATATCTTGGCAACTGTAAATGATGCTGCTAAGAACATTGGGGTGCCTGTATCTTTTTGAATTAGTGTTTTTGTTTTTTCCATTTGAATGAAAACACTCTTACCTGCCTCATCCTAGCTCCAATTCCAGCCACTGAGAACTGGGTATTGACCGAATGGGCTGTGCTCACTTGCTCAGCTCTGAGCTTTCCCCTCCTTTATTCAGGATATGACAAAACATCGACAGAAAGTATTCATGTGTATTTGACAGATCTCCGAGGTTTTGAGGTGTGAAGCTAAATGCTTTGGTTTAAAAGCCAGACCACTGAAGAATGTTGAATAAAGGCGCTGTAAGCAAAAGGGAGGGTGATACACCCTTCTCCCTCCCCCAGTAAGCTTTTCAAAGAGACACTGGCCTGGCTCACAATGGGAGCCTCCTGCCATGAGCTATTGTATGGCAGACTGTATCTCCAGTTCCACATGCTTTTCAGAACTTTGCCTTTCCCCACCAAGAAATGGGGTAATTCTTTTCCGCTTGAAATTGGAAATAGAATCCAAGGAATAAAGAAAGTAGAAGAGATGTTGGCCAACTTCTGAGGCTACATTATAAAAAGGTGATACAGTCAGTACCCCCCCCCTGCCCCACCCCATCTCTCTCTCAATACTAGGTCTTGGAATCTAGCCACTATGTTTTTTTTTTATTTGAAGTATAGTTGATTTACAATGTTGTGTTAATTTCTGCTGTACAGAAAAGTGACTCAGTTATAAATACATACACACATGGTTTATCTCAGGATATTGAATATAGTTCCCTGTTCTATACAGTAGGACCTTATTGTTTATTCATTCTGTATATAATAGTTTGCATCTACTAACCCCAAACTCACATCTATGCCTTCCCCACCCACCCCCCTTGGCAACCACAAGTCTGTTCTCTATGTCTGTGAGTCTGTTTCTATTTTGTAGATAGGTTCATTTTTGTCATATTTGAGATTCCACATATAAGTGATATCATGGTATTTGTCTTTCTCTTTCTGACTTACTTCACTTAGTATGATAATCTCTAGTTGCATACATGTTGCTGCAAATGACATTATTTCGTGCTTTTTTTATGGCTGAGTAGTATTCCATTGTATACATGAACCACATCTTCTTTATCCATTCATCTGTCAACCTAGCCACCATAGTTTGAAGATTAAATGTGAGGAGACCACATAAAGAAGCCATCAACCCCAACAGCCAGCATTACTGCCAGACATATGAGTGAGTTTTAAGCTGATTCCAGCCCTCACTTTGTTATGCAGCAATTTATAAGTAATACAGATTTCAAGTTCTTTGCTCACTGAGTTTCATTTTGGAGGCTCATCATGTTCAAATTCTACGTGGTTTTCTTTGGCTTCTGCACATGTCATACACTTCACTTGGAGTGCTCTTCTTCTGAGGAAATATTCATTCTTCATTTTTGTTCCCTAACATAACTCAAAATCTCTTTTGAGACTATAGGGACTATTGCTATTCTCTTTATTCTGCATATCCCTATGCACAATGATCTCCTTTAGACTGGATTTTCATTCACATTTGTTTTGTTTTTCTTTCTCTTTGCTTTCTCCCACAGAGTCAAGTCCTGAATATTGTGAATGTTCAATTAGACTGCTAATGACTGGAATTTACTGGAGGGGCTGTGTGGTGTGGTAGGTTAAGAGCATTGGTTCCAGACCCAAACCACCCAGGTCAGGATAGTGGCTTTACCACTTACCAGCAGTGTGCCTAGAATAAACTACTTACTGTCTGTATCAGTCAGGGTTCTACTAGAGAAACAGAACCACTGGGAGATACACACCCACACCACCCCCACACACAGATTTCTTTCAAAGAATTACACGACTGTGTGGTTTTGGCTGGGCAAGCCCAAAGTCTGTTTTCTTGCCACACCAGCTGACCAGATCCCAATCCTAGGCCACTGTAGCCATTTACCCTTTTCTTGCAAATTGGTGCTGGAACAATCTCTGTTTGACAGTAAACCATGTGTAGGAGGCCTCCTCCAGTCTCTGGTCTGCTCTCTGTCCCCTTCCTCCCAGTAGCTATTTCCAACCTTGTCTCCTCCTCTCTACTTTGTCAGAGGAAGGGAAATCCCATCTCTTTTTTTCAGGCTCGTTTCTGTACCTCAGTTTTAAGTCACATCTGTGCAGTTTCCCCCTAAAACTTCTCCAAATTCTAGTCCATCTCTTATTTTCAAGCTTTTCACTTTGCTTGTTCTTGATCTTAAACTATAAACGTGTTTCTACTCTTCCCTACGTCGGGCTTTAGCTACTGGGCCTTCCTTTGTCAAACAAAGTTCTTTTTCTCCCAGCTTTATTGAGCTACAACTGACATATAACATTAACATTAGGTAAGTTTAAGGTATGCACATGTTGATTTGATACATTGCAAAATGATTACCACCAGGGGTTAGCATACACTTTCATCATGTTACCTAATTACTATTCTTTCTTCCAGTGAGAACATTTAAGATTTCCTCTCTTAGCAGCTTTCAAGTATTTAATACAGCATTGACTATAATCACTATGCTGTACTTTGATCCCCAGAAATTATTCATCTTATAATTCAAAGTTCTTGAGAAAAGCATATGATTTGCTCTTTTTACATCCTCACTTGTCATTCACTCTTCCATGCACTAAAATCTGACTTCTACCTCAACCTTTCCACTGAAACTGCACTCACAAGGTTGATGACCTAAAGCATGGATCCAAGAGATGACTAGAAAGCATCTTCAGCAATCTTGTTCAAATCTCTGTAGCTCTAGACAGTGCTCACCACTCTACTCTGCTTGAACGCCTCTCTTCTCTTGGCATCCATGGCACTCTTCTTATAACACATATCCCGTTAATATTTATAATTGCTCAGTCATCCATTTGCTCATATCAATAAGACTTTGTGTATTTTTCTCATACTCTCCAATCAAATGTGGAAGAACCTGCACTTAGCCCAAAGGGGCCAGTCCCATGAAGTGTCAGGTGAAAAAAGAGCTAAAGACTCTGATCAACCCATTGGGAAACCAGTTTTTCAGCTGCTATTATGTCTGTCACTGCCTCTCAGCGTTAGTGTGGAAAACCCATGAGACGTGGAGTTCTCTTCCATGAACAAAGAAAATGCTGACCTAGTTGAAAAAGTGGGTTTACCTAGACATAAAAGAGGTTGGGAACTTATATATGGCCAATTAAAAAAAAAAAAAATCTTGCCTAACTGGGCATCATCACATTTCATGTAGAAGTTATTTTTCAATTACAGGAAAATATAAATATTTCTCAGAATTTAGTCACTTCATGTAGGTTGGACATATAAAATCTATGTTATTTTATATATTTTGGGGGGCAAACTAATTCTATTAGCATTAACTCCTCTGGTTATTATTTATTGACTGTGATTTCAACAGTTCCTGGCTTATACAGTGTTATTGGTGTTAAATTTGTGGGCTGTAAGCTTAGGGGATACATTTTGTAATCCACCATCTGCTATGAAAATATATGATAGTTTAGGGATGTCAAACTATCAAGTATAGAGGAAGCTAAGGGGCTATATAACCACTGCCTCAACTGGCTAATGGGTAGCTGTAAAGAAAATGCAATCAACAAAAGGGGGTGTGAATGCCTCGAGGTAAATAGGATGAGCCAGTAGTTTTCCTGAAGACCAAACAGGAAGAAATACACTGAAATCATAAGAGAAGGTAGGACACCAGCTCCATCTGTGTTGTTCTTCATTTCCACTTGAACAAACCACAGTATAAACAGCTGACATTTATATCATGCTTCTTATATACAGATACTACTTCGAAAGCTTTACATCTATTAACTTTTTAATCTTCATGCAACAATCCTGTGAAGGACAAATTGTACTCTCCTCATTTTTTATTTTGTGGGCTCCATGAAACACAGAATAATGAACTCTTTCCCCCAAAGTCACACAGCTAACAGTGGCAAAACTGTCATTTCAATTTAAACTCTCTGAGCACAACATTGCAATAAACCTGAACAAAACTCTCTGAATCCATTTCCCCAGTATGAGCGACGACAGCTGTTTCTGTTTTTCTTTTAATACCTTTTTTATATCACTTCCTCTTTTGCCACAAGAGAAGAACAAAAAGGGCAAGTGATACTCTAGAACAAGGAAGTGCTTCTCCCCTGGGTACTTCTTATGATTCCCAAAGACAGTAAAAACAAGAAACTACTGCTGCTACCCCAGGGGCATCAAGGAGGTGCTGGAGGGCAGGGGGGTGGCTGGCTTGGGAACCAGGGGAGGGGCATGTGAGAGGGTCGGAGTGTTTTGAGGGCTTCTCCCAAGTCAGCGGTATTTTAGGTATTTATAATCCTTAGAAAAAGAAAGATGCACATCTTCTATTCCACTCTAGATTATTGGAAGCTGCTAAAATAGAAATAACTGCAAATGCTCAGCAAATGTGGAAAGAATCTTCCGATGGCCTTTTACTGGCTACATATAAAGTCGTGTCTTGCTGATACTCCTTGTGGAGACTGAGGTGCTTTGATATTTATGTTGTTGAGGTTATAAAAATAAAGAAGTGGAAGAATTGTAGAAGTGAATCAACAAGACCACTTCCTAATATGGAACATATTCCCATTCTTATGGACA
Organism: Balaenoptera acutorostrata; assembly: GCF_949987535.1. NCBI lineage: Eukaryota > Metazoa > Chordata > Mammalia > Artiodactyla > Balaenopteridae > Balaenoptera > Balaenoptera acutorostrata. The sequence continues at coordinate 88,644,038 of NC_080074.1, forward strand.
AAACTGTTTTTTGAATGACAAGATTTTTCCTCCGCAGATCCAAAAGACTTATTTTGTCTTTTTGCTCTTTGGACTGTAGATCTTGGAAAAGGGGAATCTATTTTCACATTTCAATAATAAGCCTCAACAGCCTCTGTTTAAATACTTCCTGTGACAAGAGTGGTACTACTCACAAGACAGCTTATTCTATTTTAAGAAATACAACTCAAAGTATGAGAACATTGATATTGACAATCGGTAATTGTCAGAAAATGTTTTCATGATGTGTAAGTACAAAATATTCCTCATGGTCTGTGGCTGAGAAAACGTCCATCTGACAGAGGTGTAGTCAGAATGTTGTTTGGGGTCTTTACCAGTTTAAAGGACTCCTCAGCTCTTCCTTATCTCCCCAATCCGCGTCTGGCCCCGTGGTTGCCCCCAAATGCTAGTGCTCATTCTCCATGCTCACCCCAAACTGGGACCTGAATCTAGGGACACGTTTTACTGCAGTTCCGTACTCGGCGACACCACCTGGCTGAGTTCTGGCATAGAGCAATCCTTCCAGTAGAATGTTTAGAATAGCAAACCTCTGCGATTCTATTTCCTAATTTTCTACTTAAGACAGCTTTTAATTTTTCTGACTTGAAGAGCCAGACCTCTAGCACAAAGGGCAACGTTGTTTCAAAATTGCATTGAAAAACTGTACTGGTAAACAAGAAAACTTCCCCTTTTAATTATATCCTGACACGAACAAGTTAAAACTCGAATGAAACAAGAGTTATCTTTTAAAGTTATTTATTTATTTATTTATTTATTTATGTCTGTGTTGGGTCTTCGCTTCTGCGCGAGGGCTTTCTCCAGTTGCGGCGAGCGGGGGCCACTCTTCATCGCGGTGCGCGGGCCTTTCTCTATCGTGGCCTCTCCCGTTGCGGAGCACAGGCTCCAGACATGCAGGCTCAGTAGCTGTGGCTCACGGGACTAGTTGCTGCGCGACATGTGGGATCTTCCCAGACCAGGGCTCGAACCCGTGTCCCCTGCATTAGCAGGCAGCTTCTCAACCACTGCGCCACCAGGGAAGCCCAGGAGTTATCTTTTTAAAAATAAAATAGCCACGTTGAAGTTCCCCGTGTGGCTCCGTGACAATGGTTACTACTCAACACTCGTCTGGGAAAAAGAGCTGGAGAAGTAATTACTAGAAGATGATTGTGTAATATTGGATTTGAAAATCATCCAAGATGTGAGTGTTGTCCTGGAATGGAAAGTTATGATAGCCCCAAATACTACAAGGTAATATTTGTTACAAGGGGTCCTGAAAGAATATGTATTGGAAGGAAACATTATCAATATTTTTAGCTGTTTTCCTTCAAGAGTGAGAGTGTAACAGATACACGCTTGAAACAGTAAAGTGATGTATTTTTCTTCCCTTTAAATTGTGGTGTCCTGGGACTTTCCACCTAATGAACCAGTGGGTTTCAGTGCTTCGGAGAAAGGACAGAACACACTATTTATTGCTCAGATGCATTTAGGACTCTTGTAAAAGCAGGCTCCTTAGAAGCAAGTTTTGGAGAGAGAGAGAGAGAGAGAGAGAGAGAGAGAGAGAGCCTTTCTACATTTGCAAACTCCTTAAAGCTTGGTCGTCTGAACTTCAACTTTTACTAGGGATCGCAGGAAGAGGGAGCAGACAGACTGTGATATAGGAAGGATGTTGATCGCATAGGGAAGAATGGGAGATCTCCAGGGATGAACGGAGAAGAGGAAACAAAGAGGACATGGTCAGATCTATAACTTCTTCCTCCCTGCTTCACGTCAAGGCCTGAGAGTGAGGCGTTAAAAACAACCAGACAAGGTTTGGGCATGTGGGAGGAGGGAAGCTTTCTCTCCATTTTCCTGGGCACAGGCTGGAATTTCACGTCCCCTTACAGAAGGAGAGCAACTAGAAAGATGCATCCAGGTGACAGGTTAGAACAGTTGAGGGGAGCTCTGTTGACTTCTCTTCTGTCCAACCAAGGCCAAGTTCAGTCATCATAGAGGCACCAGCACAAGGATCTGGTCAGGAAAGAGAAAAGACTGCAAGATTTCCTCCCTGTGACTTTTAACAGAAGATACCAGAAAAATGCCCAGTGTCCAGGCAGGATGAGAAACAGCCTCAGAGAAGTCAAGGAGGGCCAGGGGCACAGTGCAGGACCCATTCTCAGACCCCAGGATCCTTTTCTCCTCACCTCCACACCCATGCATCCTCTGATAGCGGAGACACTCTGAATGCCTGAGCAATTACCTGAAATAAAAGAAGTTAAACCCAAGTAGATTTTTAAAAATTAGGGGAGTCCAAGTTATCTTTAATTGGCAAGTTTAATTGTCCTTTTGTTTCAAGGCTTTGCAGATCAAGATGGGAAAGCCTTCTTCATTCTCTAGAAAAATAGTGAATGCTACACCTTTCTTGTTTTTTCCCCTCATTTGACAGTAGTGTAGAAATGCTGATTCCTCCACACACACAAAAACAAAGCTCTAGATGTACTTGTTAACCTTATTTGGTCCAGGCACTAACTCCAATTGAGTAAATTCTAAAATTCCAAAAATGATTTCGTATTTTTCATTATCACACCAGGCTGGTGGACCCTGACAAGCAGATCCCTATATCCTTTTCAAGACCTGTTTCCTTTTTCTCCTGAGCACACAGTTAAATAATTATCAATTTCCTGTTAGTAAGGTGGGGTCATACAACTACACTTGAGTCAATGGAATGTGGATGGAACTGATTTATGCTGCTTCCAGGCCTGGGCCCTAGAACCTCCTATACAGTCCCTCTTGGTCCTTCCCTCACCTGTCAGTTAGATGCCGAATAGGTGGGTGAGGACTCTGGCTGGAAGAGCTAATAGCTAGTATATGCCTGGATCCCTGAATGATTGTGTGGAACAGAGCCCCAACTTCCACCTGTCAAGAATTATGAAGGATCTGGGAATTTACTCTACTCATAAGATAACAAGTGTTATCTGTTACTGTTACTGTTTCATGGATCTTGGAAGAAGACACAAAATTCCTGAGTCAGAAACAGAAGACTTTATTAATCCTGACAAAAGTGGTAGCCAGAGCTTCATGTTGGTTTGCATCTATTCATCTTGTCTCCCAAGTTCCATTCAGTCAACTCAGGACACAGGAGAGATGTCTCCACATGCAGTGGGCTATACTACAGGAGAGGACCACTGAGCTTGGGGAATTCACCACTTTTATTGTAAGCAGAAGCAAGCCTGTCCTTGCCCATGGGGAAGACGTTACTTCACCCTTCAAGGCTGATCACCGTAACTATAACCCTGGGAATGGCCCTGGTAAAGAATGTCAGGGTCTTGACATGACTAGCTGAAACTTGCAATGATGCTCACAATCCAGGCAGGACTGGGTAGTGAACAAACTTCTGCAAGGTTAAGCCACTGAGGCCTGGGGTTGCTGTTGCAGTTAGCCTATTCTACTTGGTACATGGATTCACCTGGAAAGAACCTTCCTTGCTCATCCCAGAAATTTAGCAGTAATTCCTCTTTTTCTGCCTCTTTGCATATGCTTCATTTTCTCTATCTACATCTGATAAGCAGCCAGGGGCTAGATTTTTTAGACTAAAGAAAGTATCCATTTTTTCTAAGGTAATTTTTTTTTCTCAAAAATTATGACTAGAATACAAGTATCAAGGTTTCAGTTTAATTAGATTCAGTGTTCATTTTTTTATTTAAACATCTACATTTGAAAAATTTGATTAGTAGCAATTTGGACAAATTGGCAAAGGTTTTCAAGGTATCCCAGTTAATGAGCCATCACAAAAGATAATAAATAAATTCTATTACTTTTATTATACTGATATTTATATACTAGTGGTAATAGTATTTACACTATTACTATTATTATTAATTTTTTTGTTATTAACTTTTTTTTTAAATTAATTTATTTATTTTTGGCTGCATTGGGTCCTCGTTTCTGTGCAAGGGCTTTCTCTAGTTGCGGCAAGCGGGGGCCACTCTTCATCGCGGTGCGCGGGCCTCTCACTATCGTGGCCTGTCTTGTTGTGGAGCACAGGCTCCAGACGCGCAGGCTCAGTAGTTGTGGCTCACGGGCCCAGTTGCTCCGCGGCATGTGGGATCTTCCCAGACCAGGGCTCGAACCCGTGTCCCCTGCATTGGCAGGCAGATTCTCAACCACTGCACCACCAGGGAAGCCCTGTTATTAATTTTTTAATAGTTATTTCTTTAACTCACAAAGGAAAAGTCAAGTGCTAAAAATATTGTAATGACAAGTGTTATGGAAAAGTACTGACAGAATGACATTTTGTAATATGAAGGGCAAAGTCATTAGAATATATTTCTTCTCCATGAGCTACTATGGTGAGTTCTTTTAATGTTTAATGTTGAGCTAGGGAAATTCCAAAGAATACACAGTTTTCTGTGTGAGTTAAGTTGTTACTAGTTTCCACATGACATATTGGGTTGGCCAAAGCCTTCATTCGTTTTTTTTTTTTCCATAACATGGCTCTAGTAGCACTTAGTTGTCTTTAACCTCATTTGAAACAATTTTGTTAGATTGTATTGTGACAGTTGTCATATCAGTGTGAATTTTTAAAAATTGGTGAATTTTTGTGTAGCCATTTTAATATTGAAGATGGAAGAAAAAAGCAACATTTTCAGCATATTATGCTTTATTATTTCAAGAAAGGTAAAAACCCAACTGAAACGCAAAAGATTTGTTCAGTGTATGGAGAAGGTGCTGTGACTGATCAAACATGGCAAAAGTGGATTGCGAAGTTTTGTGGTGGAGATTTCTCTCTGGACGATGCTCCACAATTGGGTAGACCAGTTCAAGTTGATAGTGATCAAATTGAGACATTAACTGAGAACAGTCAATGTTATACCACACAAGAGATAGCCGACATACTCAAAATATCCAAATCGTGTTGAAAATCATTTGCACCTGCTTGATTATGTTAATCGCTCTGATGTTTAGGTTCCACATACGTTAAGCAAAAAAAACCTTCTTGACCGTGTTTCCACATGAGATTCTCTACTTAAACATAACAAAAACGTTCCATTTTTAAAACAAATTGTGACAGGCGATGAAAAGTGGATACTGTACAATAATGTGGAATGAAAGAGATCATGGGACAAGTGAAATGAACCACCACCAACTACACAAAAAGCCAGTCTTTATACAAAGAACGTGATGTTGTGTAAATGGTGGGATTGGAAGGGAGTCCTCTATTACGAGCTCCTTCTGGAAAACCAAATGATTCATTCCAACAAGTACTGCTCCCAATTAGAAACAGCACTAGACAAAAAGCTGAAAGAGCACTAGACAAAAAGCATCTGGAATTAGTCAACTGAAAATGCATAATCTTCCATTGGGAAAATGCAAGACTGCATGTTTTTTTGATGACCAGGCAAAAAATGTTACAGCTTGGCTGGGAAGTTCTGATTCATCCACTGTATGCACCAGACATTGTACCTTCGGATTTCCATTGATTTCGGTCTTGACAAAATTATCTTAATGGAAAAATTTTCAATTCCCTGGAAGACTGTAAAATGCACCTGGAACAGTTCTTGCTCAAAAAGATAAAAGGTTTTGGGAAGATGGAATTATGAAATTGCCTGAAAGATGGCAGAAGGTAGTGGAACAAAACGGTAAATACGTTGTTCAATAAAGATCTTGGTGAAAATGAAAAATGTGTCTTTTATTTTTACTTAAAAACTGAAGGGGGCTTCCCTGGTGGTGCAGTGGTTGAGAATCTGCCTGCCAATGCAGGGGACACGGGTTTGAGCCCTGGTCTGGGAAGATCCCACATGCCGCGGAGCAACTGGGCCCGTGAGCCACAACTACTGAGCCTGCACGTCTGGAGCCTGTGCTCCGCAACAAGACAGGCCACGACAGTGAGAGGCCCGCGCACCGCGATGAAGAGTGGCCCCCGCTCGCCGCAACTAGAGAAAGCCCTCGCGCAGAAACGAAGACCCAACACAGCCAAAAATAAATAAATTAAAAAAACAAAAAACAAAAAACTGAAGGAACTTTTTGGCCAACCCAATAAAAGTACCTTATCTCATATCAAAAGTAAAAGTTATATTTCTTGAAATAATATTTAACATTTTCCAACACTGATATGAGTTACAAGTATCTGCTGTGTTCATAATGATTGGTTCTCTCTTGTTGTAAAGGTGAGTCTGCTGACCTGCCACCTACAGAGTAAGCCATTTGAATAGCTTTCCAGTAATAGAGATAGATTCTTACATTCCCAGTGCCCCCCATTTTTGGTCCTATTTAAGGGCAAATTGCACAATGTAGACTGAAAACAAAGAAAATTGGCCCACCAGGGATTGAACACAGAACTTTGGCCTCAATGCTGGTACATTACCACCATTTTCTACTCAAAGAGCAACCCTTGTCACAGATTCAAGGTCCCTGCCACTGTAACAAGTATGTTCTTTATCAATTTTCTGTTTCCACAGGGTTCCATGCAGGCTGCACTATGACTCTATCACACTGAGTTATATTTCTGTTCAAATATAGAGGCATAATATATATATTTTTTTCTCCTAGAATTGATCATTCTGGGATTTGATGTTTTATGAAGATAGGAATTTCCTACCTGTATTTCTGGATGACGTAATTTATGATGATCTAACCAACTTCCATGATAGATACCTGCTGTGGCAAAACTAGTGACTGTCTGTACTGATGTATGGATGGATGCTATTTCCTGAAGTGATTGGTTGATGTTTGTTTCCCCAGAAGATTTATGTTGTCTATTAAGTCTTCCACCACCATCTGGTATAATTAATGACTTGTGAAACTTGCCTCTTTTAGCACAAAATCCATTGCTTGGCAGACAAGGCAGGTGGGTATTCCATGAGATGAGCCAAGGTTTTGAACATAAAGTCTTCCTCAGCCAGCTGAGAGCAGATATATGAAGAGCCCTTGCCACCTGGAATTTATTCTTCTCCATTCATTGTCCTGGAACATGGGGCAACAGCTAGAATTTGACTATAACTGAAACTGAAACTGAAACTTAGCAGCAGTATGAGCCCAGCCCAACCTATGTCATCATCCAGATGTTGACGTCAGACTTTATTGTTATTTGGTAGTACCTTTGTTTTCTTGTTCTTTATTCATAGCTCTTTCCATTGCTCTGTGCTCTATTCCTTTTATCGCTTCCCTGACCTGACAAATCACCATTTTCTTCTTTCCATCTCATTTTTTTTTCAGAAATAATACATGCTCATGATAAAAAACATTCAAACATTAGAAAAGTATTATAAAGCAAAAGCCTGATATTATGCAAAAGAGGTAAATATCGATAATAGCTTCTTTTGTTTCCTTGGATAAATTTTCTATGCATATTACAGTGTAAATAATACATATGTGTTTTGTTTTCTACAAACAGAATCATACTCTATGTACTATTTTGGATTATTTCCCTACTTAAAATATGTTTCATGGTCTTTTTGAATTAATACGTATAATATTACCCCATTTTTATACAATGAGGGATGTTTATTATGTTATGCAAACCAGAAATCCTGAGATAAGAAATCTCTAAGGCTTTACTCAGCTATCATTGGCAAGTTGGCTTTCCCCTCCAGGTTACACAATGGCAGTAGTAGTAGCTGGAAACGTATTCTGATATAGCAAAGCAGAGAATTAGAAGAGGGACTGTCTTTTCTTGTCTCTTTAAGAGTGAAGAAATTACCTGTACTTCAGTTAAAAAAAAAAGAGTGAAGAAACTTTTCACCCAAGGCCTGTAGTAGGTTCCCCCTCATACATCATTGGCCAGATCACACCAAATGCCCACATCTAAGCAAAGAGAGTGGGACCACAATGATTGCCTAAGACTATTTACAATGTACCCTAGTAATGACATGAGAATGGGGCATTCCTTCAGTCACATAGAAGGAGGTGAACACAATTGGAGCTCTGCTAATAAGAAAGAATGGGGAAATGGTTGCTGTGTAGGCAACTAAATATGTCAGTTATATTTTTACCCTCCTTTTTTCAAAATTGTGTCAGTTATCCTTAAACGTTTATTCCTTCACTTAAATTTGAGAATCCGTTTGTCATATTTTCTCAAAGTCCACCTGGATTTTGTTTGGGACCACGAGGAATTTATGGATTATTTTTCTTTATGTGCTTGTGTGTAAGGAAAAATATCTTTGCAATCTCATGTTTTTCAAGACGAACTTGGTTATCGTTTCATTACTTCATTTATTTTGTTCCTTTTCTAAGTCCTTAATAGAGTTTAAAGTTGTTCCTCATGTAATTCTATATATTCTTTGTTAGATTTATTCTTTGCTAGACATCTTATAGTTTTATGGTTATTGTTTAGGGTATCATATTTCCTTGTACATTTTCTAGTTGTTTATTGCTGCTGTAGAGGAATGTTGTTGATTCTTATTTGTTGACCTTGTATTGAGCAAACTGGCTTCCTTATCTAATAAGATTCTCTGTATCAATATTGGTTATATTGTCTCTTTCCTTCCAATTCTTATACCTCCTATTTCTTTTTCTTGTCTCATTATGTTGGCCAGGACTTCTCATACCATTTTAATGAATAGATGGGATAGTAGATGGTGTCTTAGTCACAATTTTAAACAGAATGTATCTAAAGTTTCTTCATGAAATCATATGATTGCTGTGGCCTTGCAGTAGGCAGATTCTGTTAAATTAAGGAAGTTCCTTTCCTTAGTTTTCTAAGAGAAGCACACTTATTAATGGCTACATACTATTCTTTTGCAAAAATACATCATAATCCATTTAATCAATCTCTTATTGAGAAACGTTTGGGTTATTTTCAGAATTTTATTTTTTCTATTACAAAAAAATGCCACATCAAAAATATTTGTACATATTTCTTTCCAGATTTGTATATGTGTAGAAAAAATTTCAAGAGGCATAATTGCTGAGTAGAAAGATATGTTCCTTAAACTTTTTGATAAATGTTATCAAAGAGAGAAAGAGTTAAGCATTTATTCATCTTGTTCTGTGCACCATTTCAAGCTAACTAAACAGCCTTAGTTGATGAGAGTGTAACAGAGAAAAACAAACCTGACTCATATTGTATCTATTCCTTTATCTCTTTGAGCTCTGCTGCCTGCGCTTAGTCATGCTGGCTCTGCAAAAGAATGTTGCCTATAGCCTGAAATATACATGAGAGCCCATTCTCAAGACTCTGACATTTAAATGTAAACACTTTTCCATTCATATAGTGATAAAAAGTTGCAGAACAGAAAATAACAATTATCTTGTTGGAGGTTTACAGGAACACTGTGACCAGACCTACATGGACAGCTGCAAGAACAGCACCAAAATGTTCGCAGCAACCAGCCACACCCGCTCCCTCTTTAGTATAAAAGACATCTGAATTCTAACTTGGGTAAGATGGGTATTTGGGACACTAGTCCATTATCTTCTCAGTCTGCTGGCTTTCCAAATAAAGTCGCTATTCCTTGCGCCAACAACTCGTCTCTCGATTTATTGGCCTGTTGTGCAGTGAGCAGTACGAGTTTGGACTCGGTAACAAAAGTAGTTGGTTTTATAGAGGAATTCCAGATGAAAACATAGGAAGGGTGATAGCATAATAGATGCACCATTTTATGACTTCTAAAGTAATAACTGATTCAAACAGTAATCATTAATGGATGTCAAAACATCAAGAGGAATGTTGATGATTATAATAGAAGGATCAGACAGCCACTCTTGAATTTACTTGTTAGTCTTAACAGCAACACAGCTAAACAAGCAGACTTTATGAAGTATTGTACACAGCCCAAAATATGAAGTATTCTTGCAAAAAAGCTTGAAGCTGACTGTAACTGAGGTTATCAATCTAACTTCCGGTTTAATGGGAGGAGAGGAATAGGGGAAAAGTTAAGTGGCACCGGGGGAAGCAATTAGGAACATTCAGAAGGGGGGCATTCTACAGAAGAACCATCTTATTTCATCCATATGTCAATGACATGAATATAAAAGGGAGGGGTGACTGTTCTAAACTGAGACCTAAGAAATGTAAAGTAACCATCAAATGCCATGTGTGGACCTTGTTTTGTTCCTGTCTCAAATGAATCTGCAAAAGATATTTTTAAGAAAATTGAGGAAATATTATTACAAACAAGGTATTAGATAATACCAAAGAATTATTATTAATTCTGTTACAAAAGAAAATAGGATTGTGGTTATGTAAGACAATGCTCCTATTTTTAAGTGACACCTATGGAAGTACCTGTGATCTTAAATAAAATAATACCAGGGATTTTCTCAAAAATACTATAGCACCAACTCCATCCCCCCCGCCCCCTGGACAAACCAAAACAAAACAAAATGTTTGGTTTGGCCAAACCAAACCAAACCAAACCAGACCAAACCAAAACAAAACAAAGAGGAAGGAAAGAAAGAAGAAAAGAAAGATCAGTTGAAAAGAATATTTTTAAAAATGTTGGTAATTGTTTAATCTGAAGAATATGCAGGTCAGTTATACTATTATCTGTACTTTTGTGTATGCTTGAGAACTTTCATCTTAACAGGTTTTTCTTTTAATTGTTGCAAATTACTTAAGTCCAAGGGATTTAAAATCTGAAACCAAATTATTTTGCTTTTGTGAGTTTTAAATAATAAAAAAAATTAAGTCCTAATCAAATTTTCTTGATCTTTGAAAGTCCAAAGAAATTATAATCCAAATTTCTTAAATTAAACCCCCAAATTTCCCAGTCGTTTTTCTGCTTAGTCTCAGCCAGGTGAATCTCACTCCAATTGCTTAAGTAGATTTAGTGTTTTTTGTTTTTTTAATACAGTGGTCCTTAATGTGATGTTCAGGCTTCTCCTCCAGAATTTCTAATTTCATTTGCTTGAGATAAGCTAGGGCAGTGGTTCTCAAACCTTTGTGTGCCTTAGAATCCCCTGGAAGGCTTAGTAAAACAGAGATTGCTGGACCCTACACCCTGGTTTGCTTTTGTAGCAAGTTCCCAGGTGATGTTGATGATTCTGGTAGTGGTCTGGGAACCACACTCTGATAATCACTGGGCTGTGGAACTGGCAGTTTTTAAAAGCTCTGAGTTGATTTTAATGCCAGCCAAGGCTGAGAACCACTGAAAAATCTTCAGCAGGTACTGTCTTTAGCGGATATGGGTGTGGTTCTTTCAGGATCTCAGAAAGTTACATATGCCTCATGTTTAAATAACAGGCTACACGAGATAATCAGTTTCAGCCCCCACACTTACCCCACCATAACATTTTTTAAAAATCCCAAGTTCATAGAGAAGAGCTATCCCAAGCAAAATGATGTTCCCCAAACCTAGTACTTGGTAAACTCCAAAGATGGGAACTCTGTGGTAACTGAATGAAAGACATCAATGGAAAAGAGAAAACCTTGATTTCAGGCTCATCAGGATGCCGGTCCATGCAAGTAAGTTGTTTGCATTCCATGGTTTGTCAATGTCAAGTCACCAGAGCTTATTATGCTGCTGTGTGTTTGCACCTGAGGGGAAAAAATCCACCTGTGTATACTATGTTCTATCTCAAGAATGCAGGCATTTCAATGGTTGCAATCCCAGTTACCAGGTCTTTTGTGGATCTCTATTTTTGCCTCAACAAGAATATCCAAAACCTCTTCATTTCCATTGACCCTTTGAATGTGGGCATTTTCCACTGCCTGGGCTTTTTAGGGCTACCCCTAAGGATGTGATTTCCAGGAGCTTACCTATCCTAAATTATTTGTTTGGAGCTAGTAATTATTAGTTTCTTGTTTTGCAAGTCTAAATAGCACATGTGTGCAGATAGGGTAACATTACATAAGGTTTAAGTGATCTCATCTCTAAGCCTCGTACTATCAATTTCAGGAAGGGCCACTTTGTCTTTCTAGGTGAATGGGGAAGACCCCTGGTCTTACTGTCCATCTACCTGCAGGAGAGATGATCTGCTTTTCCATGAGGCTAATCACAATTACTCATTCTAGCCTGCATCTGCCTCTCTCACTCTTGGGCACTGCTTTGTTTCTTCAGTTTTTCTCTGACGCTCTCTTTTTAAATTGGTTCTGCCAGCTTGGCTGTGTACAGGCTCTGTATGTGCAGGGATGTGGGAACCTCACAGTCTTGCTGGAGTTTGGGTATCACACATCAACTTTCAGTTTGAAGATCACTCTCTCACCTCTCACTTCTTCCAGACTCCTGGTATCTGAACTTCTGACGCATGTTGACTAACTCTGAAAATATATTTTTTTCTTTGATTAGTATCACTCATTTAATATCCCTCTCTTCTTTTATGAAAGAATGTAGGAGAGGAGAATTCAAACTTCAATTTTTTTGCTAAACAATTCAGAAGCTACAGAAGCTGTGGCCTCAAGCCAAACTACCTAAGCCATATTATTTTTCCTCATTGCTTGAAATGTCAGTGAGGTCTGGGTATGATGCCAGATTATTTCTGTTTTTTAATTTTTAATTTAATTTTTATTTTATATTGGAGTATAGTTGATTTACAATGTTGTGTTAGTTTCAGGTATACAGCAAATGGATTCAGTTACACATATACATATATCCATTCTTTTTCAGATTCTTTTCCTATATAGGTTATTACAGAATATTGAGTAGAGTTCCCTGTGCTATATGGTACATCCTTGTGGATTACCTATTTTATATATAGTAGTGTGTATATGTTAATCCCAAACTCCTAATTAGTTCCCCCCCCTCACCTTTCCCCTTTGGTAACCATAAATTTGTTTTCAAAGTCTGAGTCTGTTTTTGTTCTGTAAATAAGATCATTTAGATGGATTCTGTTATAGTTTATGAAGACCATCCTTACATAACCAGATTTATACCTGAAATAGAAAAGCAATAAAATAGAAATATTTGAAATAATAAAAGAGTAAAATAGTAGAAAATTATAACACTTTAATGTTTCGGTATCATTTTTTAATTTAGTAAGATGGATCTCCCTGCAAATGATGAAGCTTATAAATGTCTCAAAGACATTTAATCCAGATAATATACTATTTTGCTTGGCCCAGATAATGTAAAAACAAAGTATTAAAAGGAAATGATGTTCTATACATGTTGGCAATGAAAGTTTCAGGGATCTATTTAATACCTAGTTCAAATAGAGAAATATTTCTAAGGCTCTGCCTTTAAGCAACAGATTTTTCTTTGAACCTAATTTGGTTGTATAAATCTTAGTGACTCAGGCCAGGATTGTCAGTAAGGAGAACAATATTAGTACACATTTGAAAGGAGTTAGTTGAAAATATGAATTTATGAACCAGCATTTGAACTAAGCTATTTTCCCCATAATTAGCCTTTTTTCATTATTTGCAGATATATACTATGTATTTATCATTTAACATTTTAAAGTAGAAAGACTAGTTTTTTCATAGTAAGAGGCAGTATTCCTCTTGGATGCAGATTTCTGGTGTGACCTGACCCTTTTCCTCTCCCCGACATGTATACACCTCGGGAAGTCACTTAGCTTTCTTTGTGCCTGGGTTTCCTCATCTACAAATTGGGTTAAATAACAGTAATCCATTTCCTAGTGTTGTGAATGCTAAGAGAGCTAACATATGTAAAGCATTTGGAACAGCTCTTGGTATAGTAAGCATTGTGTTACCTGCTACAATTATTAACATAAAAAGCATTTTATTATCCTTATTGTTTCCTATAAGCAAGTTATTATTACTGTAATAAAAGTAATTTTTAAAATGTTATATTCTATGGCTACCAAATGGGATAGTGAGGTGGGGCAAGGAGATAAATTAGGAGTTTGGGATTAACATATACACACTACTATACATAAAACAGATAACCAACAAGGACCTCCTGTATAGCACAGGGAACTATATTCAATAACTTGTAATAAACTATAATGGAAATGAATCTGAAAAAAGAATATATATATGTATAACTGAATCATTTTGCTGTATACTTGAAACTAACACAACATTGTAAATTAACTGTACTTTAATAAAAAACATATGTTATACACTCAGAGCCACAGGTCTCAGCCTTTTTGGTGATGTCTCTGTCACTGTCCTGGGAAAGCTTCTCAACTTCTCAGTGTGTAGCTTCTTCATTCACAAAAATGGAAATCACACTAGTGCCCACTTACAAGGATGTTCTGAGGACCAGTTGAGTGAACATGAGTGAACAAATATCCAGAAGACGGTGTGGTGTACAGTAAGCATCCAACAAATGAGAACCATCCCCACATCTCTGTCTCCATCACTGTGAATGTCTGTATGTCTCCTTTCATTCTAAATTTTATCTCATTCTGATCCAGTCAGTTTTTAAACAGAACTCATTGATATATCTTATGATCTATTTTCAACCCTGTACATTTTTTTGTATTTGTGAAATGCACTATTTGAACATTTTACTAAAAGTAACAGTATGTTTCTTTTACAGTTTGGTGAAGTTAAATAAATATTTTGAAAATTTTTTGGCCAGTTTCCCTTCTGATTTTTGGGATTGGGTCTCAAATGTAAAAATAATCAAACAACAACAGCAACAACAAACCCCTGCCAATTCTAGGAGACAGGGAGAAAGGTTACCGTGTTTGGAGTAATATAATAATGCTATCCATCTTTCATGTATTATGCCCAATCCTTAAAAATGTTATCTCATTCTATCCTCATAGCAACCCTATAGGGTAGCTTCTATTGTTATTCCCATTTACAAATAAATAAACTGAGTCAGAGAATGGTTGAATAAGTTAAATAATTTGTCCAAGGTGACACCGCTGTTAAATGGCTGAGCCACAAGAGTTGAATCCATGCAGTCTGGTTCTCAAACATGGACTCTTAAACATACTGTTATGATTTGGAAGAGGGATTTTATAATGGGGTAATTTAATCTTTCCTGACAGGTGCTTTCTCTCAGTGGGTTTTCTCTTCTTATGACATTATAATCAGAGAGACCTAAAGTAAGGGCAGACAGATACCAAGTGATAATTTGGGAAGTGAGCAGTTTTTGGGAGGGCTCTTCGTGTATGTAGAGGAAACTCCACTTTTATTTGTATGTCATTTAATGTTTGTTTAATCCTTAACACAAAATTTTCCAAATATTCACAAACTCTTTTTACAACCAAAAATAGAAATTTATTTATGTATTCAATTAAAATTTCCAAATACTTAAACATAGGTTGTAATTGTAATGTTTTCATAAGTCTAATGCACTCAAAACAACACAATGATTACAAATTTTTTTCTTTGTTTTCATACCCAAACCAGTTTTTAAATATCAATATCGTGGCTCAAAATGTAGCTTCATCTTTTTACTCTTACAGAGAGGATTTGCTACATGCAAACTAGAGAATTTTTCAGCTTTAACTCCCTCCCCCATACTCTAACTCTTTTGTTAGAGTATAAGTTTTATTTATTTAGACTTTCTCAGTTTAAAAAAATGAAGATTTTTCTCTGATTTATTTCATATATAAATCATCTGTCCACTTATCAGGGTGAACCTAAGTTTTGTACTTTCAGTGCCTCTCAGAGATGAACAGTATTACCTGAGTCTGAAGACCCATGTAAGAGTAAATTGAATTTGCTAACTTACTATCATTCCTGGTAAAGAAGTACCCATTTTCCAAGTATTTGAAAATATGCTGGTATTTCACCCCTAATGCTAGTTTCTATTTTTTCTCCCTTTTGCTATTATTTTTAAGTGCCACAGGAATATTATTACTTCCCTAGTGGAGGCCAGCTGTGCAGTCTTCAGAACTGTGGGAGTTTCCATTCCCAGCCACAGGATCTGTTCCTCTTCAGAATTTATGTGGCTATATAAATCAGGGATCTGCCGCTCGAGTCAGAAACTGACTGCCAATGGTCAATATTACTGAAAACATCTCTTCTTAAGGCCTCTGAAAAGTCTGCTAACGGATCCTGTGGTCTCTTATCTAGAACAAGCGATGCTTATCAGAAAACCCCAAACATCCAAAGCTACAAAAGCCACCAGAAATCCAAACAAGTACTCGATCTAAAATTAGATACAGATAAGGATGTAGATGTTGGTAGATATAGATGAGAGCTTTCCAAACTTGGAACTCGTGATATTTTGGACTGGATAATTTTTTTATTGTGGAAGGAGGTCTTGTGCATTGTAGAATATTTATCAGCATCTCTGTTCCTGGCCTCCACCACTAGATGTTAGTAGCCCCCTTCTCTCAATTATCACAGCCAAAAACGTCTCCATCCAGACATTGCCCAGTGTCACCTGGAGAATAGAATCTCCTTGGTTGAAGACTACTGATATACATATGTCATAATCCAATGTAGGCTGCGGAAGGGAGAATCAGATCCAAGTAGAAGCTTTTTAAAAATCTTCTCTCAACTTGATATTGATGATTGGAGGTGAGGGGCAGAGGCTCTGCATACTCTTCTTGTCTCTTTCCCTACTCACTTTTGCAATTAGCTGCCCTATCTACTGGCCCTTCACTCTTCCTGCTGGTTTTACTGGTTGGTTTTTGTTTGTTTGTTTTTTCAGGAATTTGAATGATAAATGGAGAGAAGAACTAGTTTGTAAACTTTATTAGCCTAGGTGCTTTCCATGAGACTTGGCAGATCCTTAATTCACATGGTCTAATAAACATAGTACATTTATTCTCTCAACAACTGAAAGGTTCAAAGGTAGAGGCACAGAAATAGATCCAGAGCCATACGTGATACCGTCAGGGCCTCAGTTTCCACATACTATACATCTGGAATCTCTGCTTTCTCTGTGTTGGCTTCTCTCTCAACCCTCTCCACTTGGTAGTAAGATGGATACCAATATCTTAAGATGTGTACTCTACTAGTTCCACTTCAGTAGAAAAAGAGCTTCACTTTCCCAACAATTTTTTTAAAAGTCCTAAAATACAGTCTTGGCTCCGGTTGGCCCGGGTTGGGTCAGGTGCCCATTCTTGAACCAATCCCCATAGTAAGGGGAGCCTCAGACTTCCTATTGCCCATGCTTACTACACAAGCCTAATCCTGAAACTGGGAAAGTCGGCTTCACTGCAGTTACATGGACAGATATTAAAGAATGTTCGGCTCTCACTGTGCTAGGACCAGAAGAAGGGGAATTAGAGGCTGGCAAGGCCAAAAACCTAAGATGTCCATTCTAAGTGTGCTCATTGGAAATGCCAGGAAGAAGGTTCTGACGTGTTTGGGTCCAAGGTTCAAGACGTTTAATAATTCATCCCAATAGACAATGTATTTAGTAGAATTTCTCAGAATTTGATATATTTCTTCTCTTAGCTTTAATTTATAGCGCTCTTGGCAGTCTCTCTGTATATATTTTCATTGGCATTTTAATGAATGAATACAATTTGATTGTTTTGTAAGGGCTTGGTGTTTTATTTTAAGGAAAGAGGTTATTTCCTTATGCCACGAAGATATCCATGCCACATTGCACTACTGTAAATGTCAAAACACCACATAGTTTATCGATAACTTTGGCAGTCTTATAAGTTTATTTTAATGTTGTTTTCAACTTAACATCTATGGAGAAAGCAGTTTCCCTATGCTTAAAGAATATGAGAACCGGCAACAGAGATACTCACAAGAGAACAGTAAGACAATTTCATTTTCTCAGAAACACAGTGATATTTTATACACCAACTCTAAGGCAGAATAACTGACAATATTTTTATAAAGAAGAAGACTTTTAGCAATTTCTTTTAGTGTGTGAGAAGCTTAATTCAAAGCCAAAAATCGGTAACACTTTGCACCCAATTGATGTTTTTGCTTTTGTATCTACATTATGGGAAATGTATTCTGCATAAGAAAGATATAAAGATCTCATACACTCCCTATTCCATTTTATTTTCCCCACTTATCTGTCTTCCCTTTCCAACTCTACCTCTTCTCCCTTTTTACACTGTATTCTCCTTTTACCCTGCCTTGTACTTTTCATCTCCTTTCTGCCTACTTCCTTTGGCTTAGTTTCTTCACCTCTTAACAGTTTATTGAACAGCCTGCAATGGCTTTACTGAGTTTCTATATGGATGAGAGAATTGCAGCAATTGTTCAGTTCTACTGTCTGCAAATTTTTAATCCTCTCATCATTTCTTTTTAGGGGTCTGTACAAAAAGGTTTTTCACTAGCGAATAATTCCATGCAGAATTAAACTTTCTATGGTGGACACTACTAATTGTCCACAGAAGTCTGTTCTCCCCTTATAACAATTATTGCTAGAAACAAGCACCCAGGCATAATAAAAAATACTTGGAGATGGGATCTAACAAGGTTTTATTTTAAAATTTATTTTTATTGTAATTTTTTGATTTTACATACAGCAAAATTTACACTTCTTGGTGTACAGTTCTATGTGTTGTGAAACATGCATAAAGTTGTATAATCACCACCATCACAATCAAGAAACATAACAGTTTCATCACCTAAAAAAAGGTTTCTCATGCTACCCCTTTGTAATCAAGCACTCTTCAGTCCCCAAACCTGCAACCACTGATTTGTTCTCTACCCCTACGGCTCTGTCTTTCCTACAATATCATATATTTGGCATTGTACAGTGTGCAGCCTTTTTTTTTTTTTAATATTTATTTATTTATTTTTGGCTGTGTTGGGTCTTCTGTGCGAGTTGGGTTTCTGTGCGAGAGCTTTCTCTAGTTGCGGCGAGTGGGGGCCACTCTTCATCACGGTGCGCGGGCCTCTCACTGTCGCGGCCTCTCTTGTTGCGGAGCACAAGCTCCAGACGCGCAGGCTCAGTAGCTGTGGCTCACGAGCCTAGTTGCTCCGCGGCATGTGGGATCTTCCCAGACCAGGGCTCGAACCCGTGTCCCCCGCATTGGCAGGCAGATTCTCAACCACTGCGCCACCAGGGAAGCCCCTGTGCCGCCTCTTGAGTATGTTTTTCTAAACCTAGCATGATGCATTTGAGATTCACTCCTGTTTCTGTGTATCAATAGCCCTTTTAAAAAAATTGCTGAGTAATATTGCTTTATATAGATGTAACAGAGTTTATCACTCACCAGTTAAAGGACTTCTGGATTCTTTCCAGCTTTTGGCAGTTATAAATTAAACTGCTATAAACATACTGTACAGATTTTGAGTGAACATAAGTTTTTATATTTCTTGGATAAATATCTAGGAATGGGATTGCTGAATCATATGGTAAGTATATATTTAGCATTATAAGAAACTGCAAGCTGTTTTCCCAAGTAACAGTATCATTTTGCATTCCCATCAGTCATGTATGAAACTTTTCATTGCTGTGCATCCTCAAAAGCATTTAGAATTGTTAATGGCTTTTAATTAAATTTTATTAGTTAATTAATCAATTAACATATTTTAATAGATGTGTAGTGATATTTACAATAGTTTTAAATAATTACTCATTATTCATAATAGATGACAGACATATCTATTCACGTGTTTATTGTCCATTTGTATATTTATTTTTCTTCTTAACATTTTACTGGAGTAAAATTGCTTTACAATGTTGTGTTAACTTCTGCTGTATAACAAAATGAATCAGCTATATGTATACATATATCACCATATCCCCTCCCTCTTGCGTCTCCTTCCCACCCTCCCTATCCCACCCCACTAGGTGGTCAGAAAGCACCGAGCTGATCTCCCTGTGCTACGCAGCTGCTTCCCACTAGCTATTTTACATTTGGAAGTGTATATATGTCCATGCCACTCTCTCACTTCGTTCCAGCTTACCCTTCACCCTCCCCATGTCCTCAAGTCCATTCTCTACGTCTGCGTCTTTATTCCTGTCCTGAACCTAGGTTTGTTAGAAGCTTTTTTTTTTTTTAAATTCCATATATATGTGTTAGCATACAGTATTTGTTTTTCTCTTTCTGACTTACTTCACTATGTAGGACAGACTCTAGGTCCATTGGCCTCACTACAAATAACTCAATTTCATTTCTTTTCACGGCTGAGTAGTATTCCATTGTATATATGTGCCACATCTTCTTTATCCATTCATCTGTCGATGGACACTTAGGTTGCTTCCATGTCCTGGCTATTGTAAATAGTGCTGCAATGAACATTGTGGTGGTACATGTCTCTTTTAGAATTATGGTTTTCTCAGGGTATATGCCCAGTAGTGGGATTGCTGGGTCATATGGTAGTTCTATTTTTAGTTTTTTAAGGAACCTCCATAATGTCCTCCATAGTGGCTGTATTAATTTACATCCCACCAACAGTGCAGGAGGGTTCCTTTTTCTCCAAACCCTCTCCAGCATTTATTGTTTGCAGGTTTTTTGATGATGGCCATTCTGACTGGTGTGAGGTGATACCTCATTGTGGTTTTGATTTGCACTTCTCTAATGATTAGTGATGTTGAGCATCTTTTCATGTGTTTGTTGGCAATCTGTATATCTTCTTTGGAGAAATGTCTGTTTAGGTCTTCTGCCCATTTATGGATTGGGTTGTTTGTTTTTTTCATATGAGCTGGGTGTATATTTTGGAGATTAATCCTTTCTCCATTGCTTCGCTTGCAAATATTTTCTCCCATTCTGAGGATTGTCTTTTTGTCTTGTTTATGGTTTCCTTTTCTGCGCAAAAGCTTTTAAGTTTCATTAGGTCCCATTTGTTTATTTTTGTTTTTATTTCCATTTCTCTAGGTCGTGGGTCAAAAAGGATCTTGCTGTGACATATGTCATAGAGTGTTCTGCCTATGTTTTCCTCTAAGAGTTTTATAGTGTCTGGCCTTACATTTAGGTCTTTAATCCATTTTGAATTTATTTTTGTGTATGGTGTTAGGAAGTGTTCTAATTTCATTCTTTTACATGTAGCTGTCCAGTTTTCCCAGTACCCCTTATTGAAGAGGCTGTCTTTTCTCCATTGTATATTCTTGCCTCCTTTACCAAAGATAAGGTGACCATAGATGCATGGGTTTATCTTTGCGCTTTCTATCCTGTTCCATTGATCTATATTTCTGTTTTTGTGCCAGTGCCATACTGTCTTGATTACTGTAGCTTCGTAGTATAGTCTGAAATACAGGAGCCTGATTCCTCCAGCTCCGTTTTTCTTTCTCAAGATTGCTTTGGCTATTTGGGGTCCTTTGTGTTTCCATACAAATTGTGAAATGTTTTGTTCTAGTTCTGTGAAAAATGCCAGTGGTAGTTTGATAAGGATTGTGTTGAATCTGTAGATTGCTTTGGGTAGTAGAGTCATTTTCACAATGTTGATTCTTCCAATCCAAGAACATGGTATATCTCTCCATCTGTTGGTATCATCTTTAATTTGTTTCATCAGTGTCTTAAAGTTTTCTGCATACAGGTCTTTTGTCTCCTTAGGTAGGTGTATTCCTAGGTGTTTTATTCTTTTTTGTTGCAATGGTAAATGAGACTGTTGCCTTAATTTCTCTTTCAGATTTTTCATCTTTAGTGTATAGGAAGGCAAGAGATTTCTGTGCATTAATTTTGTATCCTGCTACTTTATCAGATTCATTGATTAGCTCTAGTAGTTTTCTGGTAGCATCTTTAGGGTTCTCTATGTATAGTATCATGTCATCTGCAAAGAGTGACAGCTTTACTTCTTCTTTTCTGATTTGGATTCCATTTATTTCTTTTTCTTCCCTGATTGCCACGGCTAAAACTTCCAAAACTATGTTGAATAATAGTGGTGAGAGTGGGTAACCTTGTCTTGTTCCTGATCTTAGAGGAAATGGTTTCAGTTTTTCACCACTGAGAACGAAGTTGGCTGTGGGTTTGTCATATGTGGCCTTTATTATGTTGAAGTAGGTTCCCTCTATGCTTACTTTCTGGAGAGTTTTTTTTTTATCATAAATAGGTGTTGAATTTTGTCAGAAGCTTTTTCTGCATCTATTGAGATGATCATATGGTTTTTCTCCTTCAGTTTGTTAGTATGATGTATCACGTTGATTGATTTGCGTATATTGAAGAATCCTTGCATTCCTGGGATAAACCCCACTTGATCATGGTGTATGATCCTTTTAATGTGCTGTTGGATTCTGTTTGCTAGTATTTTGTTGAGGATTTTTGCATCTATGTTCATCAGAGATAGTGGCCTGTAGTTTTCTTTCTTTGTGACATCTTTGTCTGGTTTTGGTATCAGGGTGGTGGTGGCCTCGTAGAATGAGTTTGGGGGTGTTCCTCCCTCTGCTATATTTTGGAAGAGTTTGAGAAGGATAGGTGTTAACTTTTCTCTAAATGTTTGATAGAATTCGCCTGTGAAGCCATCTGGTCCTGAGCTTTTGTTTGTTGGAGGATTTTAAATCACAGTGTCAATTTTAGTGCTTGTGATTGGTCTGTTCATATTTTATATTTCTTCCTGGTTCAGTCTAGGAAAGTTGTGCTTTTCTAAGAATTTGTCCATTTCTTCCAGGTTGTACACTTTATTGGCATATAATTGCTTGTAGTAATCTCTCATGATCCTTTGTATTTCTGCAGTGTCCGTTGTTACTTCTCCTTTTTCATTTCTAATTCTCTTGATTTGAGTCTTCTCCCTTTTTTTCTTGATGAGTGTGGCTAATGGTTTATCAATTTTGTTCATCTTCTCAAAGAACCAGCTTTTAGTTTTATTGACCTTTGCTATTGTTTCCTTCATTTCTCTTTCATTTATTTCTGATCTGATCTTTATGGTTTCTTTCCTTCTGCTAACTTTGGGCCTTTTTTGTTCTTCTTTCTCTAATTGCTTTGGGTATAAGGTTAGGTTGTTAATTTGAGATTTTTCTTGTTTCCTGAGGTAGGATTGTATTGCTATAAACTTCCCTCTTAGAACTGCTTTTGTTGCATCCCATAGATTTTGGGTCATCATGTTTTCATTGTCATTTGTTTCTAGGTATATTTTTATTTCCCCTTTGATTTATTCAGTGATGTCTTGGTTATTAAGTATTGTATTGTTTAACCTCCATGTGATTGTATTTTTTACAGTTTTTTTTCCTGTAATTGATATCTAGTCTCATAGTGTTGTGGTTGGAGAAGATACCTGATATGACTTCAATTTTCTTAAATTTACCAAGGCTTGATTTGTGACCCAAGCTATGCTCCATACTGGAGAATGTTCCATGAGCACTTGAGAAGAAAGTGTATTCTGTTGTTTTTGGTTGAAATGTCCTATAAATATCAATTAAGTCCATCTTGTTTAATGTGTCATTTAAAGCTTGTGTTTCCGTATTTATTTTCATTTTGGATGATCTGTCCATTGGTGAAAGCAGGGTGTTAAAGTCCCCTACTATTATTGTGTTACTGTCAATTTCCCCTTTTATGGCTGTTAGCATTTGCCTTATGTATTGAGGTGTTCCTATGCTGGGTGCATAATTATTTAGAATTATTATATCTTCTTCTTGGATTGATCCCTGGATCATTATGTAGTGTCCTTCTTTGTCTCTTGTAATAGTCTTTATTTTAAAGTCTATTTTGTCTGATATGAGAATTGCTACTTCAGCTTTCTTTTGATTTCCATTTGCATGGAATACCTTTTTTCGTCTCCTCACTTTCAGTCTGTATGTGTCCCTAGGTCTGAGGTGGGTCTCTTGTAGACAGCATATATACAGGTCTTGTTTTTGTATCCATTCAGCCAGTCTATCTTTTGGTTGGAGCATTTAATCCATTTATGTTTAAGGTAGTTATCCATATGTATGTTCCTATTACCTTTTTCTTAATTGTTTTGGGTTTGTTGTTGTAGGTCTTTTCCTTCTTTTATGTTTCCTGCCTAGAGAATTTCCTTTAGCATTTGTTGTAAAGGTGGTTTGGTGGTGCTGAATTCTCTTAGCTTTTGCTTGTCTGTAAAGTTTTTAATTTCTCCGTTAAATATGAATGAGATCCTTGCTGGGTAGAGTAAGCTTGGTTGTAGTTTTTTCCCTTTCATCACTTTAAATATGTCCTGCCACTGCCTTCTGGCTTGCAGAGTTTCTGCTGAAGGATAAGCTGTTAACCTTATGGGGATTCACTTGTATGTTATTTGTTGTTTTTCCCTTGCTGCTTTTAATATTTTTTCTTTGTATTTAATTTTTGATAGTTTGATTAATATGTGTCTTGACGTGCTTCCCCTTGGAGTTATCCTGTATGGGACTCTCTTCACTTCCTTGACTTGATTGACTATTTCCTTTCCCATGTTAGGGAAGTTTTCAAGCATAATCTCTTCAAATATTTTCTCAGTCACTTTTGTTTTCTCTACTTCTTCTGGGACCCCTATAATTCGAATGTTGGTGCATTTAATGTTGTCCCAGAGGTCTCTGAGAATGTCCTCAATTCTTTCATTCTTTTTTCTTTATTCTGCTCTGTGGCAGTTATTTCCAGTATTTTATCTTCCAGGTCACTTATCCGTTCTTCTGCCTCAGTTATTCTGCTATTGATTCCTCCTAGAGAATTTTTCATTTCATTTATGGTGTTGTTCATCATTGTTTGTTTGCTCTTTAGTTCTTCTAGGTCCTTATTAAACGTTTCTTGTATTTTCTCCATTCTATTTCCATGATTTTGGATCATCTTTACTATCATTATTATGAATTCTTTTTCAGGTAGACTGCCTATTTTCTCTTCATTTGTTTTGTCTGGTGGGTTTTTGCCTTGCTCCTTCATGTGCTGTGTGTTTCTCTGTCTTCTCATTTTGCTTAACTTACTGTGTTTGGGGTCTCCTTTTTGCAGGCTGCAGGTTCATAGTTCCCATTGTTTTTGGTGTCTGTCCCCAGTGGCTAAGGCTGGTTCAGTGGGTTGTGTAAGGCTTCCTGGTGGAGTGGACTAGTGCCTGTGTTATGGTGGTTGAGGCTGTATCTTGTCTTTCTGGTGGGTAGGACCGTGTCCGGGGGTTAGTTTTGGGGTGTCTGTGACCTCATTATGATTTTAGGCAGCCTCTCTGCTAATGGGTGGGGCTATGTTCCTGTCTTGCTAGTTGTTTGGCATAGGGTGTCCAGAACTGTAACTTGCTGGTCATTGAATGGAGCTGGGTCTTAGCGTTGAGATGGAGATCTATCTCCTGGAGAGCTTTCGCCATTTGATATTACGTGGAGTCGGGAGGTCTCTGGTGAACCAATGTCCTGAACTCAGCTCTCCCACCTCAGAGGTACAGGGCTGACACCCGGCTGGAGCACCAAGACCCTGTCAGCCACATGGCTCAGAAGAAAAGGGAGAGAAAAAGACTGAAAGAAAGAACAAAATAACATTATTAAAATTAAAAATTGAAAAAATGATTAAAAATTAAAAAATTAAAAAGTAATAAAAAAAAGAAAGAAAGAAAGAAAGAAGAGAGCAACCAAACCAAAAAACAAATCCACCAATGAGAACAAGTGCTAAATCTCTACTAAAAAAAATAAAAAAAGACAGGACCCTGGGACAAATGGTAAAAGCAAAGCTATACAGACAAAATCACACAAAGAAGCATACACATACATGCTCACAAAAAGAGAAAAAGAAAAAAATATATATATCTAGATATATAAAAAAAGAAGAGAGCAACCAAATCAATGAACAAATCTACCAATGATAATAAACTCTAAATACTAAACTAAGATAAACATAAAACCAGAAAAAAATTAGATGTAGAAAGCAAACCCCAAGTCTACAGTTGCTCCCAAAGTCCACCACCTCAATTTTGGGAAGATTCGTTGTCTATTCAGGTATTCAAGAGATGCAGGGTACATCAAGTTGACTGTGGAGATTTAATCCGCTGCTCCTGAGGCTGCTGGGAGAAATTTCCCTTTCTCTTCTTTGTTCGCAAATCTCCTGGGGTTCAGCTTTGGATTTGGCCCTGCCTCTGTGTGTAGGTCGCCTGTAGGCATCTGTTCCCCACCCAGACAGGATGGGGTTAAAGTAGCAGCTGATTGGGGGCTCTGGCTTACTCAGGCTGGGGGGAGGGAGGGGTACGGAATGTGGGGCGAGTCTGCGGCGGCAGAGGTTGGCATGACGTTGCAACAGCCTGAGGCGCTCTGTGTGTTCTCCCGGGGAAGCTGGCGCTGGATCACGGGACCCTGGCAGTGGCGGGCTGCACAGGCTCCCGGGAGGGGAGGTGTGGATAGTGACCTGTGCTTGCACACAGGCTTCTTGGTCGCTGCAGCAGTAGGCTTAGCATTTCATTCCCATCTCTGGTGTCTGCGCTGATAGCCGTGGCTCGCGCCCGTCTCTTCAGCTCGTTTAGGCGGTGCTCTAAATCCCCTCTCCTGTGCACCCCAAAACAGTGGTCTCTTGCCTCTTAGGCAGTTCCAGACTTTTTCCCGGACTCCTTCCCGGCTAGCTGTGGCGACTAGCCCCTTCAGGCTGTGTTCATGCAGCCAACCCCAGTCCTCTCCCTGGGATCTGACCAAAGCCCGAGCCTCAGCTCCCAGCCCGACTCGCCCCAGCAGGTGAGCAGACAAGCCTCTCGGGCTGGTGAGTGCTGGTCGGCACCGATCCTCTGTGCAGGAATCTCTCCACTTTGCCTTCTGCACCCCTGTGGCTGTGCTCTCCTCCGTGGCTCCAAAGCTTCCCCCCTGCCCACCCCTGTCTCCACCAGTGAAGTGGTTTCTTAGTGTGTGGAAACTCTTCCTCCTTCACAGCTCCCTCCCAGAGGTGCAGGTCCTGCCCCTTTTCTTTTGTCTCTGTTTTTTCCTTTTTCTTTTGCCCTACCCAGGTACGTGGGGAGTTTCTTGCCTTTTGGGAAATCTGAGGTCTTCTGCCAGCGTTCAGTAGATGTTGAGAGTTGTTCCACATGTAGATGTATTTCTGATATATTTGTGGGGAGGAAGGTGATCTCCATGTCTTCCTCCTCTGCCATCTTGAAGGTCTCCTTGGTAGTGTTTTCTTATTACCTTTTTAGTGTCTACATGGTCTGTAGTGATATCCCTTTTTCTTTCCTTATGTTAGCAATGTGTATCTTTTCTCTTTTTTTCCTGACCAGACTAGTGAGAAGTCTATCAATTTTATTATTCTATTCAAGTAACTGGCTTTGGTTTCATTTATTTTCTCTTAAAACAAAACAAAACAACTATTTCATCTATTTCTGCTTTTTGTTGTTGTTGCTGTTATTTTCTTTGTTTTGAATTCAGTTTGCTCTTCTTTTTTTAGTTTCCTAAAGTGGAATCTTAAATGACTGATTTGAGTCCTTTCTTCTTTTCTAATACAAACTTTAAATTAATTAATTAATTATATATACATCAAATGTAAATAATCTAAGCAAATTGTGTATGTATATATTTTCCCCTAATCCCTGATTTAGCAGCCCGCTACAGATTTTCATATGTTGCATTTTTATTTTTATTCAGTTTAAATGACTTTTAAACTTTCCCACAACTTCTTGTTTGACCCATATGGCATTTAGAAGCAAGTTGTTTAATTTTCAAATATATGAGGGAATTTTCCATATATCTTTCTATTATTGACTTACAATTTAATTCCATTATGTCAGAGAACATATTTTGTATAATGTAACTTCTTTCAAGTATGTTAAGGTTTGTTTTATGACCAAATATATGGTCTTTCTTGGTGATTGCTCATGTAAACTTGAAATGAATGTGCTGTGTAGAATATTCTATATTCTTTTGTTGGGCAGAGTATTCTATAGTCAATAAATGTCTATAAATGTAAATTAGGTCAAATTGGTTGGTAGTTTGTTTACGTCTTCTATATTCTTGCTGTTTGTATGTCTTCTTGTTATGTCAATTACTAAAAGAGGACTTTTAAAGTCTCCAAGTATAATTGTGGATTTGTTTACTTCTAAGCTTTATAAGTGTTCATATATTTTGAAGCTCTATTAATAGGTGCAAAACAATTTAGGATTGTTATATATTTTTGAAGAACTGACCTTTTATCGTTATGTAATGGCCCTCTTTATCCACACTTTCCTTCTTTATATGAAATATACTTTGTCTCATATTAATATAATAATTCCAGGTTTCTGTTGATTAATATTTGCGTGGTATATAATTTTTCATCCTTTCACTTTCAACATATCTATATCATTATGGTTAAAGTGAATTTCTTGTAAACAACATTATAGTTGGGCCTCATTTTCTTGATCCAATATGAAATTTTTTGTATTTTAACTGATATGCTTATATTATTTACATTTTTTTTTCTTATTTATTTATTTATTTATTTATTTTTATTTATTTTTGGCTGTGTTGGGTCTTCGGTTCTTGCGAGGGCTTTCTCCAGTTGCGGCAAGCGGGGGCCACTCTTCATCGCGGTGCGGGGACCGCTCTTCATCGCGGTGCGCGGGCCTTTCTCTATCGCGGCCCCTCCCGTCGCGGGGCACAGGCTCCAGACGCGCAGGCTCAGCAATTGTGGCTCACGGGCCCAGCTGCTCCGTGGCATGTGGGATCTTCCCAGACCAGGGCTCGAACCCGTGTCCCCTGCATTAGCAGGCAGATTCTCAACCACTGCACCACCAGGGAAGCCCTATTTACATTTGATGTAAATATTAATATGCTTGGGGTTTTATTTGTTGTTCCTCTGTTTCCCATTTTCTGCCTTCTTTTGGATTGTTTCATTTTTTTAACATTCCATTAATTTTATATTATTATTTGATATATATCTTGGATACCATGTTGTTATTGGATATATATTGTGTGTGTGTGTGTGTGTGTGTGTGTGTGTGTGTGTGCACTCTAGGGATTACAGTATACCTACCTACCCTTTCACAGTCTACTTAGAGTTAATATTTTAACACTTCAAACAAAGAAACTCTCTCTTCCTTTTATGTTATAGTTGTCATATGTTTTACATTTAATTGAGTGAAAGCCCACCACTAGGAAATGTAACAATTTTTTTTTTTTGCTTTCAATGATTATATATATTTTTAAAACTTAGGATGAGAAAATATTTTTAAAATATTTATCTAGATATATACCCATTTATGTTTCTCTTCCTTTATTCCAGTAGTTCCAAATATTTCTCTGTTATTATTTTCCTTCATCCAGAAGAACATCTTTTACTATTTATTTTAAGCAAGTCTGCTAACAACAGA
The DNA here is from genome assembly GCF_949987535.1 of Balaenoptera acutorostrata. Classification (NCBI taxonomy): domain Eukaryota; kingdom Metazoa; phylum Chordata; class Mammalia; order Artiodactyla; family Balaenopteridae; genus Balaenoptera; species Balaenoptera acutorostrata. Next base: position 88,672,866 of record NC_080074.1, read on the forward strand.
TTCTCTTAGTTTTCCTTCATTTGAGAATAAATTTATTTTGCCATCATTTCTGGAGGATATTTTCACTGGACATCAAATTGTGGATTGACAGTTCTTTTCTTTCAGGACTTTAAAGATATTGTTCCACTGTCTTCTGGCCTCTGTAGTTTCTGATGAGAAATCCATAGTCATTCAAATTGTTGTTTCCTTATATGCAATGTGTCATTTTTTTAATGGCTCCTTTTAAAGCTTTTCTTAATTTTTGGTTTTCAGCAGTTTTATTACGATGCATTTGGGCTTGGTTTTTCTTTGAGTTTACTTGTGTGTTGTTTGCTGAGGTACTTAAATATGTAGATTCAGGCCTTCAAATTTGGGAAGTTTTCAGTGTAATTTATTTAGATATTTTTTCCTTTAATAATTGTTTCTTGTCTTCCTCTGTGACACCAACGATATGAATATTAGACCATTTAATACTGTTTCACAAGTCCCTAAGACTCTGTTAATGTACTTTCCATCTCTTTTTCCCTCTGTTTTCTTCAAATTAGATAATTTCCCTAAATTTATCTTCTAATTCACTCTTCCTTCTTTCATCTCCATTCTGCTATTGAGCACATCCACTGATATTTTTATTCCCAATATTGTGGTTTTTGGTTACACAATTTTTATTTGGTTTGGTCTTATAGTTTCTATTTCTCTGCTGAAAGCTTCTGTCTTTCCATTTATTTCAAGAATTTTTACCTTTACCTCATAGAGCATAGTTATAATGGTTACATTAATGTATTTTTCTGATAATTCCAATATCTAAGTTATCTCAGGGTTGTCATATGTTGATTGTCTCTCCCCCCAGTAATTAGGCACATTTTCCTGGATTTTGGTACTTTGAGTAATTATAGATTGTACCCTGGACATTTTGAAAATTATGTTATGGAATCCTGAGCCCTGTTAAAATTTTCCAGAGAAACTTGATTGTTTTGTTTTAAAAGGCAACTAGGTTTCCTCTGGTTGTAAGATAATATGGAGTAGACAAACTTTATCCTAGTCTTTCTAATAAGTACAGCTAAAAATCCTAGACAGCATATCTAAATCAAACATAGAAGACTTTGAAAGATAGAGAGAAAGAAGAAAAACTAGGGAGTTGGCAGAGTCCCCTTTTGTTATTGTTATTGTCATTGTTGATTTATACACCCTGGACTGGGTGCTGAAAGAGGCAACCTGGAAGCATCATTTGGCATAGCCAAAAACATCCCAAGAAAAACTGACTCTCTCTAGCTAAAGGACCAGGAAGGTGGAAGATTAGCAAGAAAGAAGTCTTTTAGACACTAACCACCCTAATGCAACCACTAGAACTCATAATAAATAGTGGCCATATCCCCTTCCTCAAAGGCTGAGGAGGCTAGTCTTCACCCTTATCCAGATGTAATGACACCCCCTCTTCCCTCCACTCCCAGTGGTATCAGTAGAGAACATGGGGAACGTGGACTTCAATGCCCACCTGGGAGTAATGGGAAAGTTCCACCTCTCTCCAACTGGCATGGTGTCAGATAACATCTGCTAAATCAGATTTAAATAAGAGTCTCATGACAATACTCAAAATGTCCAGGATACTATCAGAATCACCCATCATCCTGAGAATCAGGAAAATCTTAACTTGAATGAGAAAAGACAATTAACCAATGCCAATACCGAGCTGATACAGATATTGGGATTATCTGACAAGGAACTTGAAGCAGCCATCATACAAAGTCTTCAACAAACAATTACAAACATGGTTGAAATAAATGAAAAAACAGAAAGTCTGAGAAAGAAATAGGTGGTATAAGTAAAGGTCTATTTTTCTGCTCTTCTGGCAAGAAAAAGAGGATTTCTCTTTGAGTTTCTGTTATCTTCCCTGCTGTGCTGTGGGCCAGCCTTGAGTCAAAGTATGGTGATAAAGAGAGGAAAAAATCAGAAAATTCACTGCCATACTGATTATTTGATTTCTCTTCCCAATCTCCCTGCTACTTTTTAATTCTCAAAGCTCTCAGGTGCTTTTGTATCTTGCCCAGAGTTGTGATTAAGCTAAAGTAGACTTATACCATCCTGGCCAGAATGGAAATCTAACAACATTTTGAAGCTAGGGTGTTAGTCAACCCACCCTAGGTTTGAAGTTGTGAAAGATCTGTGACAAATTACCAGGGACAAATGTTATCAATGGAATTTGGATGCTAAAACTTTGACTTTTGAGGAATTGGCAAAATGCATTGAGAAGGGAGGTAAAATGAGGAAGATGTGGCCAGAAATACAATCCTCTGGTTACAGCAAACTGCTTTCGTAAAAATTAAATCACTGATGAGGCTAAGGAAAAATAATATCAGACTACATAAAGTTGAAGTAGGTATTTGGAAACAAAATAAAAATGTGTCGACTTTGCGCATTACCAGATTGCTCATTATTGTTAGCTGGGAGGAAGAAAAACTCCTTCAGTACAGGTGACCACCTTGCCTAAACGGTCTTGTCAAATTTTACTTTATTTATTCCAGCTTGGATGAATTTAAATCCAGTAGTACTGATGGGGAATAGAAGAAGGGTGTGTGAGGAGGGTGCTGAGTTTACTCCATCTGTTAAGGTGGTGAAAGAAAAGATGATTGACTTGAATCCCATGGGTGGGGGGATTGAAGGCTATATGCTATGTCTAAACTGAATAGCCTTGGGGTGATGGAGTTATAGCATACTGTTGAACAATGTACTGCAACACCTGCTATATAGTGGTAGGAAAAATCAGGAGACCAAAAGCAAATCTTTAGGGGTATGGTGATGTTATGATGTGAAGTACTAGCGTTATGGCAAAACCATTATTTGGAAAGTGAGAAAGTAAATAACAATATCCAAAAAACCCCAATAAAGCCTCCCAAATGCAAAAAACTTGTAGTGGCATTACCTATATACCTGAGTGCATAGTTGGAATAAATGTGATTGTGAATGGAGCACTTTGCCATTGTGGGCAATACCTTTTGCTTGATTTTAATTGGTCATATTAATTAGGAATTTTTAGAATTGCCTGCACCCTCCTCCCTACCGAATACTAAACAGTACCAAGTCCCAAGAAAATAACAAGAAATTTTAGTTTTAATTTTTCATGTTTTAAAATTTAATTTAAATATTTAAAAGGATACTAATTCCCAGCAGCTTGCTCTGCAACCATCCTCTCTGGCCTGTGGGGGAAAAGTAGGTGATTCGTGGAAATGAAATGCTATTTCTTGTGCTTAAATCAAGTAGTTCCACTGATCACTCCTACCATGTCACACATGGGGAAAGCTGTTCAGAAAATCCAGTAAGCTAAGATGACGGGGATACTGTGATAGTCTTGGCTAATACTTTGTTTACTGTCCCAATCTTAGAAGCAAGTCAGGCAAAGTTTTCCTTTTTCGTAGGAATGACTGATAAACATTCACCATCCTCTCCTAAGGGTAGTTGAATTTTCCAGTGTCTTTTGACAACCTGGTGAGGTTTAGACCAGATCACAGTCAAATGCAAAGTTCACATATGCATTAATGATAGTATGAAAGTTTCCCTCTCAGAGGAGGAAGCCCCCAAGATTTGAAAACAGCACTGGTCCATATGACTAGTTGAAGATGGTTTATATGTATGGCTAAGATAAAGAGCTGAGTTCAGTCAGCTAAATGCTTGGGAATTACTTGGGTTGGAGACCATGAGAGACAGGCCACCCAAGGCAGGGAATAAACTGATGTATTTGCCATGCCCTGTTAATAAGAGAGATACAACTTGTGGGGCATTTTGGGTTTAGGGCACACCATACACTGTTCCTGGGCATCTTGCAAGCACTAATATATTGAATGACAAGAAGAAAATCTGAATTTGAATGAGATCCAAAACAAAAATGGGCTTTGAGAGACTTGCAGAGGGCTGTAGCTTCAAATTGTACCATTTGGGTTGGCCTAATGCACAAATTATTGTGAAGGCTTTTACTATCTGGACACACAGACTGGAGTCTCTTGCAGAAGTGTTTAACACTATTCTTCCCTCCCCAAGCAGCAGCTGTTGGAATATTGGATTCAAAATTCCCTGATGTTGAGAAGAGATATGACCCCTTTGAAAGACAATTACTGGCCTTTTACTGGGCTTTAGTACATACTGCTCCCACCGCTCAGGGATTTAAAATAATTCTGAGATCCATAATACCTTTATGTCTTGGGCAATGTCAGATTCATTCCCATAAGGAAGGAGTAGCTCAGAAGACCTCAGTGTAAAAGTGGAAATTATATAGATATATGAATATACCACAGGCTGTGGCCCTGGAGATGTATATTGTATCCATAGTTATAGCACCACCCTGCCCTTAGGGCCAACCACAGGAACCCCCCAAACTAGCAGCTCTTATTGCTAAATGGTTTGAATCATAGATTTCTCTCCTTATTAAAGCAAAGTGAGTTTCCTGGTTTACTGATAGAAGTTCCCAAACTGAGAATGCTTTGCAGTCTAGAAGTTTACCCCATTTGATCAGTGGGTCATAAAACCTTGGCTGAAGAAGCAAGGGTGAGTTTGAACAATGGTCAATATTGAGGGCAGTGTATCTATAGTACAGCAAGAACTTGACCTTACTAAGATCTTAATGCATAGTCAGGCAACGCTTCACAGAGAATGCAATTATGGAAAAACCTGTAGGAATTCCAAGGATGAATTGAAGTGAGCTATGTAATGCCAACCAGAAAAGCCCAGTGGGTGGCTCAGAAGGGGACTGGGAATGTAGAGACTGTCCTTGTCCAGCCACTGGAAATAGCTACCCAGGTACGTGAACTGAGCTGCACGAAGATGCTCAAGTTACGAAATGCTGGTGAAAAAATGACAGATTCCTTTGCCTCCTGCTGAAGCTGCTAATGAGGTAAAAGACTGTAGAAAATGTCAAGAAGAAAAGAATCACCTAAAGATGGCTTTGGATAAGAGTCTTCAAGTTTAAGGGCCAGTATTTAGCCGGCAAGTGGATAATAGGACTCCTGAGTAGCCCTAGCTGGCTTCCAGTGAGTCCTGCCTGGAGTAGACAGGTAATTTACTTTGGTCCGTGCTTCCCCAGTGACCTCAACAGTGGCCGAGAAGATCATTTAAGGTATGGGGCACCAGTTATGCATTAATTGGTCCCCCAGATTTCACTGGACCAAGGTATGCATTTAGCTGCTGGTTATGTATAAAACGGGACTAAAGAGAGTAATAACATACGGACATATATCCCTGACCGCACACGGAGTAGAAGTTTGGTTGCTAGCTACAATGAGCAATTAAAACACCTAGCAATAAACCTGGGGGATGATAAGGCAGGAGATGATGGCTGACTCACTTGGGTGAATGTATGTTTCATCTGATTATATAGGTGGTAAAGGGGACACACCTTTGAACAGGTTTCTGGAATGGGGATTACGAAGAAAGGAGTGGGGTTCGATGCAATCACAGCAATTCTGTATTCTTCCTGTCTCCCCAAATTTTTCTTTTGTTTTCCCACGTTCGGATGTGCTGGTTCTGGGGCTGCCCTTGTGTGTCCGGAAGAGGAAAATAGTGTTCAGAACACTATTTTAATTCTTCTGAACTTGACTCAGTGTATTCTTAAGGGAACAGTGAGTTGGATGGCATGTCACGTGCCTAAACTAGGTTTGACGGTCAGTGCTGTCTCACTGCCTCGTGGTGGAAACAGTCTCATTGTCCTTAACCTTTGAAGATGCGAGTCTTGTCTCCTGGGCAGGGACAGAAGAGGAAACTCTGGGAAAGCTGGGCCTGAAGATTGCTCTGTGGTTAGGCAGAGACTCTCAGCCTGGAAGTCTGAAACAAGGTAATAAATGGAAGCAAGTGGAAACTGTAGGAGATGGGAAGGGAGTATGTAAGTGGGTGATGACGCTAGGAAAGGGCACCATCACATTTTCCTGAGAGAACATCTCAGAACAAGAGAATCAATACTTTTAGCTGTTTCAGATGTGATGTTGAGTTATGGCCAATGCTAGGCAAAGCCCCCAGATTTGTTTTCCCCTGAGAAGGAGAACTGGATTGAAGCCCTACTATAAGATTCATCTGAGGAATGTACTTGGGAAACTTAGAGAAAAGATATTAATCAACAGCATTTCATGATGACTCGCTTGAATAAGAGCAGGTTGCAATTGCCATTTGGGTCATGTTTTGTTGGTTGTGTTTATCGTATTGATTCTTTTGCAGTTTCTAGAAGAATCCTATCTTTGAACTGGAGGAGAGGTTGCAGATTTGGCATCTGTAGCTGATACCGTGCCTTGCTGTGAACCAAGATGACAGCCTGCTAAGGCAACTGGGTATGATGGGAGATGATTTGCTGCAATACTGCCTGCCTTGGATGTCAGGATCTACTTTGCTCTTTTGACAATGCCAGATGTGAATGCAGATAAAGTGCTTTACAAGCCCATCTTGATGGAATCAGGATGGTGCTCCAGAGGTTGAATACTGGTTTGATATGATTATCATATATGATTGGTAATTCATGTCTGGAACTTCAAAAAGAAAATTTCTGGGAAGTTTTATGGCTTACTCAAAATGAACCGCATCTAGGAGTTTCATAGGCTCAACTAGCACAACTTCTGAATTTCACTCAAACCACAAATACACAGTGAGAACATCTGTTGTGCCTTGATCAATATTGGCCACAATATACTACAAGGGACTTGCGCGTTTGGGGAGTTGGACTTGGTATATGAAGACAAGCGGAGATAGATAGCTTTTTTGGAGTCTCACCATCATGGTGGAAAAGACCTGTTAAGCCAGAAAAGGACAACTAGTGAGATAGCTGCAGATTTGTTGGTGTGTCTGGAAAGATGATGGAGCAATAGGAGAATGGACTTCACCTATTACTAAACTGATAGAGGATTGGGCTTGCTAACATCTCTGGGGAAAGGCATGAGCCTTGACATATTGCTTGCAACAGAATCTGATATACTTAAAGGCAGTACCCAGGTACAATGGAGGCTCAGGCTAGAGGGTGCATTTGTGGAAAAACTGAAGCCAGCCTAAAATGTGGCTGAAGCCAGACTATGGCAAAATGTCACTGGTAAGTGGGTTCTTTGTTTTGGTTTCATAACACCCACAGTACCATAAATTAAAAAGGTATTTATATTCCCTATGGCCCAAATTGGTTAGGTTTTGACAAGTTAAGGATCATTGCTTGCCATACCGAACAGCAGGCCCCGACTTCAAATCTTCTGAATCAGAATCTGCATTTTAACAAGATTGCCAAGTGAGTCGTACGTACATTAAAGTTTGGGAAACACTGGAATAGGATTTCTTTATCCTTCTCATGATGCAGGATTGCCTCTATTTCTGTCAGTAGATCTGAAAGAATAACTAGGGACTTTGCCTGGTTTTGATATTTACAAATATATTATCTTGCATAAAAGACATTTGTCAAATGCCAAATGTTTACCCACAACCCCCAGGTTAAGTTTTTGTTGCTTCATTTGCACCCAACCATTTCTATCAGTAGGTGGCCAGGGGCAGCTCTAGTAAGGATAATAGGAGCTACATCTAAATCCCCCTCTTGGCACCTTTGACCTCATCTTCCCGCATCACATTTTCATTTTACAACTTGTATTAGTCAGAGTTCTCCAGAGACACGGAACCAGTAGGAAATACATGCATACATATATAAACATATATAAAATGAGGAATTGGCTCACATGATTATGGGAGCTGAGACATCCCGCGATCTGCCATCTGCAAGGTGGGGATCCAGGAAAGTTGGTGGTGTAATTCCAGTTCAAGTCTGAAGTCTTGAGAACCAGGGGAGTTGATGGTATAAATACCACTGCAAGGGCAGGAGAAGACGAATGTTTCAGTTCAAGCAAGTAGGCAGGAAGAAAAAAGGGACAAATTCCTCTTTTTTCTGCTTCTTGTTCTATTCAGGCCCTCAGTGGATTGCACGATGCTTACCCATACTGGGGAGGGCAATATATACACTTTACTGAGTCCACTGATTCAAGTGCTAATGTCATGGAGAAAAACCCTCACAGACACACTCAGAAATAAAGTTTAACCTGGGCCCCCTGTTGGCAACAGTCAGGTTGACAAGGAAAATTAACCATCATACAACTAAAGAAATTTTTTTGTTTCCCATCCTTTTTTATGTTCATCACTCTGATTCTAACTCTAGGTGGTGTGTATGTAAGAATAATTGTAGAATTGTAGAATTGGAGGGAACTTCAAGATTATCAAGCATAACTCTCTAATTTTAGGAGAGAGAAATATGTGGCCTAGAAAAATTAAGTGACTTTGTAGTCTACTGTGGGTGGAATTTTGTACAGTATACATATTGACATTTGGGAAAAATAAATATATTATGCTAGATGGAGTGGGCATTTAGTCTCCACTGGGTCTCATAAAATAGATTATCTTACAAAGTACACAAAGAATTTATTTGAACATGGCTCTGTGATAAAAATCACCCTGGGCCACAGAAACAGGATTCAATACAAGTTTGCTTGCTTCTGGATATTTTTACTGACAGGAGCAAAGATGTTTGACTGTGGAAGGCAGCTATGCTCACTACTATACCACCAACGCTGTAAGGTATTTGACTGTGAAAGACAGGAAATTTCTTTGCTTTAGGCTGTGAACTTGGGAATACAGACTTGTCTTGATAAGCTTTTTTTCTCATGTTCCATGGGCACTTTGTCCAACATAAAAGTCTGTTTTGTGATATGCTAGAGGAATTATAGGTAGGCATAGTCATTAAATACAGTTTTATCTCCATTAATACACAAAAGACGATTAGTGCAAAAAAGGATGGGCTTTAAGCAATGTGTGAGCTGGGACTGTGTTTGTCTTGCTCATAGTTGTGTTTTTATAACTACATAGTGGTTTGGCTTTAAAAGACGGCCTTTTAGTTGTATTTGTTGGTGCCTGCTCTAAGTAGTTTAAAATCTAACTTAGAAGACAAATCATGTAAATTCAACATACAGAGAGGAAAACAAAGTAAAAATTCAAATCCTGTTGCATTCATTCTATAAGCTCTGCTAAAAGAGGTCTATAGATACTGGCATAAAATCAACCAGGGGAGATATGACCATGGCTTGGAATGTTGTGGGGAAAAATAAGCATTCATGAAAAGGATGGGATTTGAAGATGGGTGAGATCAGTACAGGCAGAATGTCAAACGAAGGCTTATATAAATGAAGCAAGCACAAGAAAGGTAGGGCCATGAACTAGAATGACTTGGTTGGAAGCATGGCTTGTATGGGGATATAAGCTTGAGAAGGATTGGTGAGACTGTGGTACATCCTGCCTGATAGACTATGGATTTAGTCACACATATGTGGGAAACTGGGAGTCCTTGTTTAACTGCAAGATGATGCAATTAAAAGTTTCTTAGAAAGGTAAATATGTTAGTGGTACACAAAATGGATGAGCAAAAGGATTGCAGGCAAGGAGTATGTTTGGAGATAAAAGAAAATCAGGAGCAGACTTGAGATGGTAGCAACACAGGAAGATTGCATTCTAAAGGCACACAAAGAATTGGCTGAACTTAGCACTTATTAGATGGGATACATTCACTAATGCTTCATGCTTTCTACCCATAACCTATGGACTTAGGATTTTCTTAATTTAAAGTAAAGATGGATATTTACCATACGTAAAGTTAAACAATAATATAGTCTTTTCAGTGTGAACAGATTAACACATTTTATTAAGCAATCTCTGAATATATGTAGGAAGAATAATACCCCAAGACCCTTCAGTTCTGCTGCTTAGGGTTACTCCATGAGGGAACGACCCATTCTTTAAAAGTTTTTCTCAAGATATTTCTAGGCAGACCTTGAAAAAGAATAAAATGTTGTAAATCGTTGACCCTCTACATGTGTCAGATTGCTCCTTTGAAAAATGGGGATAACAACACACAGGGGCTGTCAAGTATTAAATGAGTTAAAACATGCGAAGTGTCACCCAAAGTGTCTCAGGAAGTCTTAGCTCCCCTCCCATGCTCTTCCTCCTTCTTATGTTTAATGCATCTGAAATAGCCATTTTTGAAACCACGCAACGGTTGCTGTACACCAAAGTGACCATTTCCTCCCAAATATAATTTGCTAAAATTGTATAGTTTCAAAAGGATTAACTATCAATACACAAAATATTGATATTCCATGACCAGATTTCTTGGACCACCTCAAAAGGACTTACCACGTGAAGGAAAACGTATTCTTTTTTTATACACTACTGATCAGGTCTTCCTCTATTCTCATACTTTATTCTCCTATACCAGACTCTCTGGGGTTTCATTCCACCTCTCTGGCCAATCCTTTTCTAACTCTTTTACACACTCACTCTCTTCTCTCTGGCTGCCTGAATGCAGAGTATTCATCACTCAATCCTGGACACAGTTCTCTCCTTCCTGTGTTTTCCTTCACTAAACAGTTTCATATATGTCAGCGTCTACAGGTCCATGATTCCCAAGTATATATCATGCCCAAACCTCTCCTCTGAGTTCCAGATACAAATGGGTCCCTGCCTAGATGATATTTCTCCTTGGATTTCTCAAAGGCACCACAAATCCACATGTACAAAACAAAACATGTCCTCAGACTCAACTTGCTCCTCTGCTGTCTTTAAAAATAGCACCTTTTATTATTTAGCCAGAAACCTATGAGCTGCCCTCAACACTTACATCGCTTTCATGTCTGTTTTCAAATTCATCGCCAACTGCCATCAATTTTATCTCCTACATGTTTCTCTAATCAGCTCTCTTTTCTTAATCTCTGCTGCACGCATCCCAGACTCAATGATCTCCCTGAACATCCTTTGGCTCCCCTGCTATTTATCTTCATTCTTTTAAAAATTTATTTTCCACTTTACAAAGTGAATAAAAACGTACTTTAAAACATCAGGTAGTAGCTTAAAACAGTAAATAAATTTAAAAAACAAATAAACAAGCAAATAAATAAATAGTGCTCCGTGCTCCATCTGTTATTCCTTACTCCACAGAGTAAATCACTTTCAACTTTTTTTGGTTGTTTCTTTAGATAGTTACTCCATAATTCTAAATAATGTACTTATGTTGCCTTTTCTTGATCTTAAAAAAAATGGTATATATTGTATTCTCTCTAAGAAAGATGAGGATTTTTTTATCTTACATCCCCCATTTTACCTCAACCTTAATACCATTGTACCACTTTTTGGGTTAAATTAGTATTTATTTTATTAAGATTATGGATTGAATGTATCAAAATGTTTCTTTTCCTGTGTAACTTTTTGTTTTGATCAGGAGTTAGTTATTGCCTTGTTTTCACATTGATTTAGTTTTTTACATACCTATTAGTATTTCAGCCCCAAACTAGTTAACACAAGTGTCTAATCTCAACACATTCAAACATAACAGGAGGTCTCTCAGTTTCTTTTTTTCTTTCTTTCTTTTTTTTTTGTTTTGAGAACTCCTTTTTCAGGCCCTCTGTCTTCTTACTCCAGTATAGATTGACTGCTCTCTTTCCTTCTCTTTTCCAGCCCTCTGTGGTTATAACTGAGCATTTTCTCTCCTCTCTTAGCATGTCAGTTATATTTCTTTCTAAAATTTCTTTAGTTGTTACCCCAGAGACACAATATACGTTTTTGGTGAGTCTCAGTCCACCTTTAAATAATGCTATGATGCTTCATGTGTAGTGCAGGTACCCTATACCAGAGTATTTCCAATTCCTCCCTCCTGATCCTTCTTATGACATTGCTGTCATTCATTTTGCATATCTATTGGCTATAATTACCTTATGTATTGTTACTGGTCTTACTTTTACCATTATCTTTTAGATAAATTAAGAATAAGAAAAATAAAAGATTTTTACTGTACCTTCATTTATTCCTTCTCTGATGCTCTTCCTTTATGTAGCTCTGAGTTTCTGACCTATACCATGTCCTTCTCTCAAAGAACTCCTTTTAATAATTTTTGCAGGGTAGATCTGCAAAAAATATTATGAATTTCCTCAGTTTTTGTCTGGGAAAAATCTCTCTTTTTTTTTTTTACTTTTCAAGAATACTTTCACTGGATATGCAATCCTTGGTGAGTGATTTTTTTTTTCCTCTCAACACTTTAAATATTTCACTACATTATCTTCTTGCTTGCATAGTTTCTGATGAGGAATTGGTTGTAATTCTTATCCTTTTTCCTCTTTGGATAAGGTGATTTTTCCCCTCACTGGCTTCTTTCAAGATTTTACAAGAAAATGTCTTTGATTTCTGTAGTTTGATTATGATAAGCTTATGTGTAGTTTTTTTTGTATTTATCTTGCTTGGTGTTCGCTGAGCTTTCTGGATCTGTGGTTTAGTGTCTATTATTACTTTGGAAAATTCTAAGCTATTATTACTGCAAATATTTCTCCTGTTCCTTTCTCTCTTAATTTTTTTTTTGGTATTCCAATTAAACATATTTAACATCTTTTTAAAAGTTGTTTTTGGTTGTTTGTTTTTTCTTCTGTTTTTATTGAGATATAATTGACATACAGCACTGTATAAGTTTAAGGTGTACAGCATAATGATTTGACTTACATGCATCATGAAATGATTATCACAGTAAGCTTAGCGAACATCCATCATCTTGTACAGAAACAAAATTAAAGATGTAGAAAAAAATTTTTTTCCTTGTGATAAGAACTCAGGATTTACTCTTTAAACAACTTTCATATATAACTTACAGAAGTGTTAATTATATTTATCATGTTGTACATTATATCCCTAGTATACTTACTCATCTTATAACTAGAAGTTTGTACATTTTTGACCACCTTCATCTAATTTTTCTCCCCCCTACCCCCACATCTGGTAACCACAAATCTGATCTCTTTTTCTATGAGTTTGTTTGTTTTTGAGATATAGTTGACCTACAACACTATGTTAGTTCCTGTTATGCAACACAGTGGTTTGATATTTCTATACATTTCTATACAAAATGATCACCTTGATAAATCTAGTTACAGTATGTCTCTCATATATATATATGACATCTTCTTTATCCATTCATCTATCAGTAGACACTTAGGTTGCTTCCATATCTTAGCTCTTGTAAATAATGTTGCAATGAACATAGGTAAGCATATAACTTATCTAATTACTGTTTTGGTTTTCTTTGGATATATACCCAGATGTGGATTTGCTGGATCAGATGGTAGTTACATTTTTAATATTTTGAGGAATCTCCATTGTGTTTTCCATTGTGACTGCATCAATTTACAGTTCCACCAATGGTGCACGAGGGTTCTCTTTTCTCCACATCCTTGCCAACACTTGTTATTTGTAGACTTTTTGATAATAGCCATTTTGACAGGTGTGAGTTGATATCTCATTGTGGTTTTAGTTTGCATTTCCCTGATGATTAGTGATGCTGAGCATCTTTTCATATACTTGTGGGCCATCTCTATGTCTTCTTTGGAAGAAAGTCTATTCAGATCCTCTGCCCATTTTTTAACTGAGTTGTTTATTTTTTTGGTGTTGGGTTGTATGAGTCCTTTGTATATTTTGGATATTAACCCATTGTCAGATACATTGTTTGCAAATATCTTCTCCCATTCAGTAGACTGCCTTTTCATTTTGTTGATAGTTTCCTTTGCTCTGTAAAGCTTTTTAGTTTGATGTAGTCCATTTGCTTATTTTTGCTTTTGTTTCCCTTGCATGAGGAAACATATCCAAAATATATTGCTTAAGACTGATGTCAAAGACTGTACTGCTTATGTTTTATTCTAGAAGTTTTATGTTTGTGTCTTACATTTTAAGTCTTTAATACATTTTGAGTTTACTTTTGTATATGGTGTGAGAAGGTAGTGCAGTCTGATTCTTTTGCATGTAGTGGTCCAGTTTTCCTAGTCCCACTTATTGAAGATACTGTCTTTTCCTCATTTTATAGTCTTTGCCTCCTTTGCCGTAGATTAATTGCCCATATAAGTGTAGGTTCATTTCTGGGCTTTCTATTCTCTTCCATTGGTCTATGTGTGTGTGTTTTGTGCCAGTACTATACTGTTTTGATTACTGTAGCTTTGTAGGACTGTTTGAAATCAGGGAGCATGATACCTCCAGCTTTCTGAAGATTGTTTTGACTGTTTGGGGTCTTTGTGCTTCCATACAAATTTTAGAATTATTTCTTCTAGTTCTATGAAAAATGTCATTGGTATTTTGATAGGGATTGCATTGAATCTGTAGATGGCCTTAGGGAGTATGGCCATTTTAACAAAATTAATTCTTCCAATCCAAAAACACAGTATATCTTTCCATCTGTTTGTCCATTTCTTCTAGGTTGTCCATTTTATTGGCATATAATTGTTTGTAGTAATCTCTTATGATCCTTTGTATTTCTGTGGTGTTGGTTGTAACTTCTTTCATTTCTGATTTTATTGATTCAGGCCTTCTCTCTCTTTTTCTTGATGAGTCTGGCTAAAAGTTTATCAATTTTGTTTACCTTTTCAAAAAAGAGCTCTTAGTTTCATTGATCTTTTCTATTTTTTTTGTCTCTGTTTCACTTATTTCTTCTCTGATCTTTATGCTTTCTTTCCCTTTACTAACTTTGGGTTTTGTTTGTTCCTCCTTTTCTAGTTCCTCTAGGTATATGATTAGGTTTTTATTTGAGATTTTTCTTGTTTCCTGAGGTAAGCTTGTACTGCTATAAACTTCCCTGTTAGAACTGCTTTTGCTGCATCCCTTAGATGTTGTATCATTATGTTTTGGTTTTCATTTGCTTCCAGGAATTTTTAAATTTCTTCTTTGATTTCTTCAGTGATCCATTTGTTATTTAGTTGTGTACTGTTTAGCCTCCACATGCTTGTGGTTTTTACAGTTTTTTTCTTGTAGGTGATTTCTTGTGCCATAAGTTTGTCAGAAAAGATTCTTCTTTTTTTTTTGGCCGTGTGGCAAGTGGGATCTTAGTTCCCTGACCAGGGATCGAACCTGTGCCCCCTGCATTGGAAGCATGGCGTCTTAACCACTGGACCACTAGGGAAGTCCCAAGATTCTTGATATGATTTCAATTTCCTTAAATTTACTGAGACTTGTTCAGTGTCCTAGCATATGATCTATCCTGGAGAATGTTCTATGTGCCCTTGAAAATGTTGTGTATTCTGCTGCTTTGGGATGGAATAATATATATATGTGATATATATATATCATATATATATATAAAATGATATATATCATATATCATATATATCATATAAATTATATATATATAAAGTTCTTCTGGTCTAATGTGTCATTTAAGGCCAGTGTTTCCTTGTTGATTTTCTGTTTGAATGATCTGTCCATTAATGGGATGTTAAAGTCCCCTATTATTGTTGTGTTACTGTTAATTTCTCCTTTTATGCTTGTTAATATTTGCTTTATATATTTAGGTACTCCTATGTTGGGTGCCTATATATTTATAATTCTTATATCTTCTTGGATTGATCCTTTGATCATTACACAATGTCCTTCTTTGTCTCTTATTACAGTCTTTGTTTTATAGTCTATTTTGTCTTATGTAAGTATATCTACCCTAAGTTTCTTTTGATTTCCACTTGCATGGAAACTTTTCCCATCCCCTCACTTTCAGTCTGTGCTGTGTCTGTAGATCTGAAGAGAGTCTCTTTTATGGGTCTTGTCTTGGTATCCATTCAGCCATTCTATGTCTTTTGATTGGAACATCTAATCTATTTAAACTTAGAGTAATTATTGAAGGGTATGTACTTATTGCCATTTTTGTTAATTGTTTTTGGCTTGTTTTTGTAGCTCGTTTTTATTCCTTTAACGTTCTTTTGCTCTCTTCCTTTGTGACTTGATGACGATCTTTAGAGTTATGTTCAATTTCTGTTCTCTTTTTTGTGGGTTATCTATATAGATTTTTGGTTTGTGGTTACCATGAGGTTTATATATAGCAATCTCTACAAATGCATGATTATTTTAAGTTCTTGATCTTTTAAGTTCAAATGCATTTTAAAAACTCTGTATTTTTACTTCCTCCCCCACGTTTACTGTTTTTGACATCATATTTTACATCCTGTTGTTTTGTGTATTCCTTACCTACTTGTTGTGGATATAGATGCTTTTACTACTTTTGTCTTTTGACCTTCCTACCATCTATATAGGTGGTTGACTTACTACCTTTCCTGTATATTTGCCTTTACCAATGAGTTTTTCTTCTTGTAATTTTCATATTTCTAATTTTGGCCTTTTCTTTTTTTTTTTTTTTTGCTTAGAGAAGTCCCTTTTAACATTTCTTGTAAAGCTGGTTTGGTGGTGCTGAACTCTTTTAACTTTTGCCTGTCTGTAAAACTTGTGATTTCTCCATCAAATCTGAATGGAAGCCTTGCCAAGTATTCTTAGTTGTAGGCTTTCCCCTTTCATCATTTTAAATATATCCTGCCACTCCCTTCTTGCCTGCAGGGTTCTGCTGAGAAGTCCACTGATAGCCTTATGAGAGTTCCTTTGTATATAACTTATTGTTTTTACCTGGTTGCTTTTAATATTCTCTCTTATCTTTAACTTTTGCCATTTTAATTACATTGTGTCTTGGTGCAGTCCTCTTTTTGGGTTGATCCTGTTTGGGACTCTCTGTGCTTATTGGACCTGGATATTTCTTTCCCAGGTTAAGGAAATTTTCAGTTACTACTTCTTCAAATATATTCTCAGCCCCTTTCTCCCATCTTTTCCTTCTGGTACTCCTATAATATGAATGTTAGCCTGCTTGATGTTGTCTTTGAGATCTATTAAACTATCCTCATTTCTTTTTTCTTTTTTCTGTTCAGCTTCAGTAATTTCCACTACTCTCTCTTCCAGTTTGTTGATCCATTCCTCTGTATCATCTAATCTACTGTTGATTCCTTCTAGTGTACTTTTTATTTCAGTTATTATATTCTTTATCTCTTTTTGTTTCCTCTTTATATTTTCTAACTCTTTGTTAAAAACTTTTAACTTCTCACTCTGTTCATCTAATCTTCTTCTGAGTTCTTTGAACATCTTTATGATAATTACCTTGAACTCTTTATTGGGTAGATTGCTTATCTCCACTTCACTTAGTTCTTCTGGGATTTTATCTTGTTCCTTATTTTGGAATATATTCTTCTGTTGCCTCATTTTGCCTAATTTGCTGTTTTTATTTTTATGTATCTGGTAGGTTGGCTATGTTTCCCGACCTTGGAGAAGTGGCTTTTTGTGGGAGACATCCTATGCATCCCAGCAGTGTACTCCCCTCTGGTCATCAAAAGTATATGCTCTAGAGGTGCTCTCTGTGTGGTCTATGTGTGTGTCCCTCTTTTGTGGTGGGCTGACTACCATGGGCTGTCTGATAGGTGTGTCTGGCTCTGGTTCAGTTGATTGCCAGGCCCCACCTTGTGCAGAGGCTGCTGGACTCTAGTGGGTGGTGCTGGGGCACAAGGTGGCTTGCTGCAGAGTCCTATAGGACTATAGTCCTATAGTCTGGTGGGCTAGTGCTGGCCCACTGGTGGTTGGAGCC
Source organism: Balaenoptera acutorostrata (assembly GCF_949987535.1). NCBI lineage: Eukaryota > Metazoa > Chordata > Mammalia > Artiodactyla > Balaenopteridae > Balaenoptera > Balaenoptera acutorostrata. Next base: position 88,690,291 of record NC_080074.1, read on the forward strand.
AGGTTCTGTGGTAGGTAGCTGTGGGGTCAGGGGTTCTGGGTTTAATTTTGTCCTGCTGGTGGATGGGTCAAGCTCATGATATATATAAATATATATATGTGGCGTCTGGGATGTCCCAAAGCTTGTGTTCCTCTCCTGGTGGTTGGGGTCAGATCCCAAGGTGGGTGGTTGAGGGGCCCAAGGTATCCCAGAGCTGGTGTTGGCCTATTAGTAGGTGGGCTGGATCCTAACATGGCAGGCTGCAGGGCTGCCATAGTCCTGGGGCTGATGTCTGCCTGTTGGTGGTGGGGCTATGTCCCCACCTACCTAGTTGCTTGGCCATAGGAGGTCCAGTGCTGGTGCCAATAGGGCAGTGGGTGGGACCATGTCTTGGCAGAAAAAAGCTAGAGGGAAGATTCCAAAATGGTGGTTTCCAGCAACATTTTTCTCATGGTAGAACAAACTTCCCAAAATTGCTGTCACCAGTGTCCTTGTCCCCAGGGTGAGCTTCAGTATCTTCTTGCCTCTCTGGGAGGCTCTCCAAAATCAGCATGTGGGTCTGACCCAGGCTTCTTTCAAATGACTACTTCTGACTTGGGTCCTGGACCATGTGAGATTTTGTGTGTGCTTTTTAAGATTGGTGTCTGTATTTCCCACAGCCCTCTGGGTCTCCCCTCCCAGGAGTAAGAACTACTAACTTTCAAAGCCAAATGTGCTGGTGGATCATCTTCCCAGTGCACGACCCACAGGCTAGGGAGCCTGATGTGGGGCTTGGGCTCCTCTTTCCTTGGGAAGAACCTCTGCAATTGTAATCATCCTCCTGTTTGTGGGTCACCCATCTGGGGTATGTGTCTTGACTATATCGTGTCTCTACTCCTTCTACCCATCTTGTTGTGATTCCCTCATTATACCTTTAGTTATAGAAGATCTTTTCTGCTTGTTTTCTAGTCTTTATTATCAATAGAATATTGTGTATAGTTTTAATATATGTATATATATATATGTATATAATATTGTATATAGTTGTAAATTTAGCATGCCTATGGGAGGAGTTGAGCTCAGTCTTCCTACTCCTGTCTTGGCCATCCTCCAGGAAGCTCCTTTAACACCTTTTGAATTAACTATTTACTGCCCCACATTTTAGTTTGGGAATTTTCTATTGACCTGTCTTCCAGCTTGCTGATTCTCTCCTCAGCCATATGCAGTACTGATGAGCTCATCAAATACATTCTTTATTTTCATTATGGTTTCTGTTTTCCAACATTTCCATTTGATTCTTTATTAGAGTTTCTATTGCTCTTCTTACATTAGCAATCTGTTCTTGTGTGCTGTCTACCTTTTTCATTAAAGCCTTTAACATATTAATCACAGTGATTTTAAATTCTGTCTGATAATTCCTACACTTGGGTCATATGTTCCTTGCTGTGTGGTTCTGATCCTTGCTTTGTCAATTCACACAGGTTTTTTTTTTTTCTTGTCTTGTAGGATGCCTTACAATTTTTTGTTGAAAGCCAGACATGATGTATTGAGTAATAGAAATAAAGGCAATTAGGCCTTCAGTGTAAAGTTTTATGTTAATTTGGCTGGGTGTTTACCTGTGTTTAATGCTCGTAGTAGCTCCAAAGTCCCATAGGCTACAAATTTCTCTAATATCACTTGTTTTGACTCATCTATTGACTTTGGGCTTCCTAAAAGCTTTCCTCAGAGAGAATATGCATCTTGTAACTTTTCAGCTGTAACCCTCTGTTATTACATTGGAAACTTATTAGCCTGGAGGTAATGTGTGTAAGAAGGGAATTGTTCCATGATACTATGATTAAATTTCAGTCTTTTAGAAGGCCTGTGTCCCTGGGCTGTGAACTTCATAAGTGTTTCATAGTTTTATTTTCTCAAATTAATTGAGGCAGGAAGATACCTGTGGGTTAAAATAGGAGAAATGCCCTTCCTCCAGATGGGATAAGGCTATTATAAGGTCTTTTTCCTTAGAAAGTAGGGCTTTGCTATGGAGAATCTTCTGAACATATTTTACAATGACTACTCTTCTCTACCCTAACCAGAGCCCTAAGAGGATCTTTCTCAGTTTTTCACCCTGAGAACCTGGTGGGATTCCAAGTTACTCTGAACCGTTCCTACCAGTTTATGACTCCACATCTTCTGCTCCAAATAAAGAGATCTCAGCTCTGGCTCTGGATTGGCCTATGTTTCAAGATTGGTGGTTTACCTTGTGACCTCAGTTCTCTGATGGTGCAAGAAAAGTTGTTGATTTACAGCTTGCTCAGTTTTCTTGGAAGGATGGGAGTTACAATTTTCATTTACTTTTGAGCTAAAACCAGAAGTTACTGATTATTCTTTTGATCTGAGTCTAAGCTGTTTCCCTAGGAATTCCCTTTGCCCCTCTCCTGCATGAGAGCCTTGGATTTCTGCATCCTTAATTCATTTTTTCTTGGTAAACTTCTTATTTTAGTGAAGTCTTTCCAATATTTTCCCAGGAAAAAGTGCATGGGAGTAAAGTTTTTAAGACTTCGCATTTGAAATACCTATTCTACCTTAAGTTTTCAGTAATGTTTTGACTAAACATAGAATTTTTTTTTTAACGTCTTTATTGGAGTATAATTGCTTTACAATGTTATGTTAGTTTCTGCTTTATAACAAGGTGAATCAGCTATATATATACATATATCCCCATATCTCCTCCCTCTTGTATCTCCCTCCCACCATCCTTATCCCACCCCTCTAGGTGGTCACAAAGCACCTAGCTGATCTCCCTGTGCTATGCAGCTCCTTCCCACTAGCTATCTATTTTACGTTTGGTAGTATATGTAAGTCCATGCCACTCTCTCACTTCATCCCAGCTTACCCTTCCCCCTCCCTGTGTCCTCAAGTCCATTTCTATGTCTGTGTCTTTATTCCTGTCCTGCCCCTAGGTTCTTCATAACCTTTTTTCTTTTTTTTTTTAAGTTTCCAAAAACATGTGTTAGCATATGGTATTTGTTTTTCTCTTTCTGACTTACTTCACTCTGTATGACAGCCTCTAGGTCCATCCATCTCACTACAAATAACTCAATTTCATTTCTTTTTATGGCTGAGTAATATTCCATTGTATATATGTGCCACATCTTCTTTATCCATTCATCTGTCGATGCACACTTAGGTTGCTTCCCTGTCCTGGCTATTGTAAATAGAGCTGCAATGAACATAGTAGTACATGACTCTTTTTGAATTATGGTTTTCTCAGGGTATATGCCCAGTAGTGGGATTGCTGGGTCGTATGGTAGTTCTATTTTTAGTTTTTTAAGGAACCTCCATACTGTTCTCCATAGTGGCTGTATCAATTTACATTCCCACCAACAGTGCAAGAGGGTTCCCTCTTCTCCACACCCTCTCCAGCATTTATTGTTTGTAGATTTTTTGATGATGGCTGTTCTGACAGGTGTGAGGTGATACCTCATTGTAGTTCTGATTTGCATTTCTCTAATGATTAGTGATGCTGAGCATCCTTTCATGTGTTTGTTGGCAATCTGTATAACTTCTTTGGAGAAATGTCTATTTAGGTCTTCTGCCCATTTTTGGATTGGGTTGTTTGTTTTTTTAATATTGAGCTGTATGAGCTGTTTATATATTTTGGAGATTAATCCTTTGTCCATTGATTCATTTGCAAATATTTTCTCCCATTCAGAGGGTTGTCTTTTCATCTTGTTTATGGTTTCCTTTGCTGTGCAAAAGCTTTGAAGTTTCATTAGGTCCCATTTGTTCATTTTTGTTTTTATTTCCATTACTGTAGGAGGTGGATCAATAAAGATCTTGCTGTGATTTATGTCAAAGAGTGTTCTTCCTATGTTTTCCTCTAAGAGTTTTATAGTGTCCAGTCTTATATTTAGGTCTCTAATCCATTTTGAGTTTATTTTTGTGTATGGTGTCAGGGAGTGTTCTAATTTCATTCTTTTACATATAGCTGTCCAGTTTTCCCAGCACCACTTAGTGAAGAGACTGTCTTTTCTCCATTGTATATCCTTGCCTCTTTTGTCATAGATTAGTTGACCACAGGTGCATGGGTTTATCTCTGGGCTTTCTATCCTGTTCCATTGATCTATATTTCCATTTTTGTGCCAGTACCATACTGTCTTGATTACTGTAGCTTTGTAGTATAGTCTGAAGTCAGGGAGTCTGATTCCTCCAGCTCCGTTTTTTTCCCTCAAGACTGCTTTGGCTATTCGGGGTCTTTTGTGTCTCCATACAAATTTTAAGATGATTTGTTCTAGTTCCATAAAAAATGCCATTGGTAATTTGATAGGGATTGCATTGAATCTGTAGATTGCTTTGGGTAGTATAGTCATTTTCACAATATTGATTCTTCCAATCCAAGAACATGGTATATCTCTCCATCTGTTGGTATCATCTTTAATTTCTTTCATCAGTGTCTTATAGTTTTCTTCATACGGGTCTTTTGTCTCCCTAGGTAGGTTTATTCCTAGGTGTTTCATTCTTTTTGTTGCAATGGTAAATGGGAGTGTTTCCTTAATTTTTCTTTCAGATTTTTCATCATTAGTGTGTAGGAATGCAAGAGATTTCTGTGCATTAATTTTGTATCCTGCAACTTAACCAAATTCATTGATTAGCTCTAGTAGTTTTTTGCTGGTATCTTTAGGATTCTCTCTATATAGTATCATGTCATCTGCAAACACTGACAGCTTTACTTCTTCTTTTCCAATTTGTATTCCTTTTCTTTCTTTTTCTTCTCTGATTGCCGAGGCTAGGACTTCCAAACCTATGTTGAATAATAGTGGTGAGAGTGGGTAACCTTGTCTTGTTCCTGATCTTAGAGGAATTGCTTTCAGTTTTTCACTATTTGAGAATGATGTTTGCTGTGGGTTTGTTGTATATGGCCTTTATTATGTTGAGGTAGGTTCCCTCTATGCCCACTTTCTGGAGAGTTTTTATCATAAATGGGTGTTGAAGTTTGTCAAAAGTTTTTCTGCATTTATTGAGATGATCATATGGTTTTTCTTCTTCAGTTTGTTAATATGGTGTATCACATTGATTGATTTGTGTTTATTGAAGAATCCTTCCATCCCTGGGATAAATCCCACTTGATCATGGTGTATGATCCTTTTAATGTTATGTTGGATTCTGTTTGCTAGTATTTTGTTGAGGATTTTTGCATCTATATTCATCAGTGACATTGGTCTTTAATTTTCTTTTTTTTGTAGTATCTTTCTCTGGTTTTGGTGTCAGGGTGATGGTGGCCTCATAGAATGAATTTGGGAGTGTTCCTTCCTCTGTACTTTTTTGGAAGAGATTGAGAAGGATGGGTGTTAGCTCTTCTCTAAATGTTTGATATAATTCACCTGTGAAGTCATCTGGTCCTGGACTTTCGTTTGTTGGAAGATTTTTAATCATAGTTTCAATTTCATTACTTGTGGTTGGTCTGCTCATATTTTCTATTTCTTCCTGGTTCAGTCTTGGAATGTTATACCTTTCTAAGAATTTGTCCATAACGTCCAGGTTGTCCATTTTATTGGCATAGTAGTATTGGCTTGTAGTAGTCTCTTAGGATGCTTTGTATCTGCGATGTCTGTTGTAACTTCTCCTGTTTTCATTTCTAATTTTATTGATTTGGGTCCTCTCCCTGTTTTTCTTGATGAGTCTGGCTAATTGTTTATCAATTTCGTTTATCTTCTCAAAGAACCAGCTTTTAGTTTTATTGATCTTTGCTCTTGTTTTCTTTGTTTCTATTTCATTTATTTCCACTCTGATCTTTATGATTTCTTTCCTTCTGCTAACTTGGGGTTTTGTTTGTTCTTCTTTCTCTAGTTCCTTTAGGTGTAAGGTTAGAGTGTTTATTTGAGATTTTTCTTGTTTCTTGAGGTAGGCTTGTATTGCTATAAACTTCCCTCTTGGAACTGCTTTTGCTGCATTCCATAGGTTTTGGATCATTGTGTTTTCGTTGTCATTTTTCTTTAGGTATTTTTTGATTTCCTCTTTGATTCCTTCAGTGATCTCTTGGTTATTTAGTAATGTAATGTTTAGCTTCCATGTGTTTGTGTTTTTTACATTTTTTCCCCTGTAATTGATTTCTAATATCATAGCGTCATGGTCAGAAAAGGTGCTTGATATGATTTCAATTTTCTTAAATTTACTGAGGCTTGATTTGTGACCCAAGATATGATCTATCCTGTAGAATGTTCCATCACACTTGAGAAGAAATTGTAGTCTGCTGTGTTTGGATGGAATATCCTATAAATATCAATTAAATCTATCTGGTCTATTGTGTCATTTAAAGCTTGTGTTTCCTTATTAATTTTCTGTTTGGATGATGTGTCCACTGGTGTAAGTGAGGTGTTAAAGTCCCCCACTATTATTGTGTTACTGTCGATTTCCTCTTTTAGAGCTGTGAGCAGTTGCCTTATGTATTGAGGTGCTCCTATGTTGGGTGCATATATATTTGTAATTATTATATCTTCTTCTTGGATTGATCCCTTGATCATTATGTAGTGTCCTTCCTTGTCTCTTGTAGCATTCTTTATTTTAAAGTCTATTTTATCTGATATGAGTATAGCTACTCCAGCTTTCTTTTGAGTTCCATTTGCATGGAATATCTTTTTCCATCCCCTCACTTTCAGTCTTTATTTTTCCCTAGGTCTGAAGTGGGTCTCTCGTAGACAGCATATATATGGGTCGTGTTTTTGTATCTATTCAGTGAACCTGTGTCTTTTGGTTGGAGCATTTAATCCATTCACGTTTAAGGTAATAATCAATATGTATGTTCCTATAACCATTTTCTTAATTGTTTTGGGGTTTGTTTTGTAGGTGCTTTTCTTCTCTTGTGTTTCCCACTTAGAGAAGTTCCTTTAGCATTTGTTGTAGAGCTGGTTTGGTGGTGCTGAATTCTCTTAGCTTTTGCTTGTCTGTAAAGCTTTTGATTTCTCCGTCGAATATGAATGAGATCCTTGCTGGGTAGAGTAATCTTGGTTGTAGGTTCTTCCCTTTCATCACTTTAAATATGTCCTGCCACTCCCTTCTGGCTTGTAGAGTTTCTACTGAGACATCAGCTGTTAACCTTATGGGAGTTCCCTTGTATGTTATTTGTCATTTTTCCCTTGCTGCTTTCAATAATTTTTCTTTGTCTTTAATTTTTGCCAATTTGATTACTATGTTTCTCAGTGTGTTCCTCCTTGGGTTTATCCTGTGTGGGACTCTCTGCCCTTCCTGTACTTGGGTGGCTATTTCCTTTCCTATGTTAGGGAAGTTTTCAGCTATAATCTCTTCATATATTTTCTCGGGTCCTTTCTCACTCTCTTCTCCTTCTGGGACCCCTATAATGCGAATGTTGTTGCGTTTAATGTTGTCCCGGAGGTCTCTTCGACTGTCTTCATTTCTTTTCATTCTTTTTTCTTTTTTCTGTTCTGCAGCAGTGAATTCTACCGTTCTGTCTTCCAGGTCACTTATCTGTTCTTCTGTCTCAGTTATTCTGCTATTGATTGCTTCTAGTGTATTTTTCATTTCAGTTATTGTATTGTTCATCTCTGTTTGTCTGTTCTTTAATTCTTCTAGGTCTTTGTTAAACATTTTTTGTATCTTCTCAATCTTTGCCTCCATTCTTTTTCTGAGGTCCTGGATCATCTTCACTATCATTATTGTGAATTCTTTTTCTGGAAGGTTGCCTATCTCCACTTCATTTAGTTGTTTTTCTGGGGTTTTATCTTGTTCCTTCATCTGGTACATAGCTCTGTGCCTTTTCATCTTGTCTATATTTCTGTGAATGTAGTTTTTGTTCCACAGGCTGCAGGATTGTAGTTCTTCTAGCTTCTGCTGTCTGCCTTCTGGTGGATGAGGCTATCTAAGAGGTTTGTGCAAGTTTCCTGATGGGAGGGACTGGTGGTGGGTAATGCTGTGTGTTGCTCTGGTGGGCAGAGCTCAGTAAAACTTTAATCCGCTTGTCTGCTGATGGGTGGGGCTGAGTTCCATCCCTGTTGGTTGTTTGGCCTGAGGTGACCCAACACTGGAGCCTACCTGGGCTCTTTGGTGGGGACTCTTTAATGGTGGACTCTGGGAGGGCTCACGCCAAGGAGTACATCCCAGAACTTCTGCTGCCAGTGTCCTTGTCCTCATGGTGAGACACAGCCACCCCCCCACCTCTGCAGGAGACCCTCCAACACTAGCAGGTAGGTCTGATTCAGTCTCCTTTGGGGTCACTGTTCCTTCCCCTGGGTTCCGATGCACACACTACTTTGTGTGTGCCCTCCAAGAGTGGAGTCTCTGTTTCCCCCAGTCCTGTCGAAGTCCTGCAGTCAAATCCCACTAGGCTTCAAAGTCTGATTCTCTAGGAATTCCTCCTCCCGTTGCCGGACCCCCAGGTTGGGAAGCCTGACGTGGGGCTCAGAACCTTCACTCCAGTGGGTGGGCTTCTGTGGTATAAGTGTTCGCCAGTTTGTGAGTCACCCACCCAGCAGTTATGGGATTTGATTTTACTGTGATTGCGCCCCTCCTACCATCTCACTGTGGCTTCTCCTTTGTCTTTGGATGTGGGGTATTTTCTATGGTGAGTTGCAGTGTCTTCCTGTCGATGATTGTTCAGCAGTTAGTTGTGATTGCGGTGCTCTCACAGGAGGGAGTGAGAGCCCCTCCTTCTACTCTGCCATGTTGAACCAATCTCCTCATTATAATTTTTATTGAAGATACCTTATGTTTTCTGCATTATTCTTTCCCTGTCTGGGTTTATTTTTTTTGCAGTTTTTTGTTGGCTTGTTTTTTCTTTGCTTCCGTGTTGAAGACTCTTCAAATGTCTGTGATCCTTGACTCCCCACTCTTATTTAAGATTGAGGCCTGACAAAGAGGCCAGTGGGTCTGTGTGAGTAGAACTTATCACTGATGGGCTTCACCATAGGGTGTGAAGCAGGGATATGGCTGTTTGGATGGATACCTCTTGCATATATCACAATCTGTAGGTTTTCTCCTTTGTGCTGGTCAGTCTCTCTAGAGAAGTAATCTCATATGTTAAGCCAGGCTAGAGGATAACACTGTTCCTAGAGATATCACTGTTCCTTCTAAAGACTTTCAAACAAACCTCTTATTTTCTTTCATCCATCACCTCCATCTTCAGAGGTACCAGATGCTTCTAAATTCTGAGCCTTTCGAGAGCTCCATAATGTAAATTGGCTTGATTCTTGTTGGCTTCAATTTATACTCCCCCATCCTGTTCGAGTGCGCGCACACACACACACGCACAAACACACAATATCACTTGAAGGCCCAGGGGTTTCTCCATTCTGATAAATCAGTTATCACTCTTCAATTACTTACCTGCTTGTGAAATTTTTGACATAATTTGCCTTCTTATGCATGCTTTCCTTTTCTCTTGTTCTTTTGAGTTTATGCCTCTTTTTTTCCTTTACTGTCCTTTAAGTGGGGTCATAAGAGGGAGTGGAGATAAGCAAATGCATTTATTCAGATAATCTATATTCAGAGCCTTTCTCATTTTACACCCCTATTTGCTTTAGTATCGTAACTGGTTGTGAAAAGGGCATGTTTTTTGCTTTAGTATTGTAACTGCTTGTGAAAAGGGCATGGTTTTTGCTTTCGTCTCTCAATTCCAAGTCATTCTGACAACAAGAACTTGAGAGGAGACTGAAGAAAGGATGACATTTTTGAATTTTGTAATCTCAACTCATTGACAATTCTCTTTAGTCTTCTAATGAGAAACTTCTACGTGACTGTTAATATTTGTCTACACGCTGTTAGCATCCAAGCTAGCTTGTAAATTGTGTGTGACCCATTCACTCTGATCATCTTCCTGCATCTTGGTCTCTCTCAACTTTTCAGTGCGAGGGGCTCCTTTTCCTTTCTTCTCCAAAGCTTCAGTTCTGTGGTGGCTTCATCTCTTAGATGAGCTTTCACCACAACTCTGATGTCACAAAAGCGCCGCCCATCAAATTTACTTATGGTATCAAGTAGTTTTGCACATCATGTTGACTGGTCCGGTAAAAGACATTTATAGAGCAAACCCTGCTTGTGTACTCAGATGCAGAACTATAAAACAATACCTAAACTACCTACTAAAAGTCGTATAAACCAGAGAGCTAAATATCAGGTAAAATATTTTATTTAAAACATTAAACATGGGGGTTTATACATTTCCTTAGCAGTGCTGCCTGAGCAACAGCCCAAATAAATTTGAGAAGCTCAAATTCTCAAGCAAACAACCAAGCAACAATTGTTTGTTGAGTACATATGTACTCAAGCCTGAGATTGTACCTGGAGGAATATGAAAAAAACCATAAAATATTGTTCCTGCTCTTTCCCCAGACATGGAGGCATGTCATATGGAATCCTCCTTTGGATCAAAAGCACAGGCTTGTCATTTGACATATGAGACCAAATACTCTTACTGTCCCGTTGCTGAGGCAAAGCTACATATGAAAAATGCTAGCAACATAACACTACACATCTAAACGTTTAATCATCTGTCAGAGCCAGCAAATACTATTGACATTCAGATCAGGAGGTCAAAGGGAATAGAAGCAGAAACCAGAAACATTTACTGAGTTCCTACCTGCGAAGCCTATGTTTTAGGTGGTCTGGGAACACATGGAGGGAGAAATTCCTAGCCACTTGGTTTGGCCTTGAATCATGTGCTGGATTTGTATGGAGGGAGAAAAAAGGTATCTCATGAAAGAAGAACATGGACCACAAAACACAGTGACAAAAGTGATGCCTGTGTGACTTGGAAGGGGAAGGGCAATGGTCTGACTGGATTCGGTGTTCATGCTCCAGAGAAGCAGGGAATGAAGTTGGATTGTAGGGTAGGGCAGGAGTCAACAAGGGTAAGAGAATCTTAGTTTTCAGAAGAAGGAAAAACAGCACATTGCATCACAGAAATCCCTCGGTTTAAGGCACAACTTTGCTGCATTTTTTTATGAAGTTAAATGGGGAAACATTTATATAACCCCTTCCTAACTGCAATATTTTTGGTTGTTGTCTTATTTATTTGTATCTCTTGGACTGGGACAGGAGTACCCCTTGGACTAGGGGAAGAAAAGAGAAATTGGATCGTTTGTGTTCTATTTAAATGACTGGAACAAAGGAGGCAGATGATTTATCCACAGCCTGGCAACTATGGGAAACTATTTCCCTGGCCCCTTGCACCCCTCCCCTCCCCGCCCCCAACAATCCTCTTCCCAGAACAGAAGAAGGTGGGCTGGGTACTTTGCAGGGCTACTTTGCAGGTAATCATGATTTCAAAGAATCTCGATTAAGCTCCACTGTGTAGGATGTAACTTTGGGATTTTACGCTTTCTCATCTCTCCTGATTCACCTAAGTAGGAGGGATTCCTGGGGCATGCTTGCAGGCCGGAGGGCAGTGGCCCGTTCTCCTAAGAGGGAGGAATGAGACTTTGGTGGTCTTTTTTGGTAAATAACTTTCCATCAACTTCTCAAGTCCCATCTCTCAGTGGAGAAAGATGCACCAGGCCACGTAAAACTCAGTGTAGGTCCGAGGGACTCTGCAGCTTGGTCGGCTGAGCAACTGAAGTTATGGCCCTAAATTTTGGTTTCGTGATGACGAAGGCGACCTGGTTAGTAGGCTGCTGGATTTCTTTGTCCCTGCACACATCATGCTTGACGAGACGCTTAAGCAAATAGACTAGGCAACCGCTAGGAGGCAGCCGAGCTATTCGCCGGCCGCCGGGGTAGCAGAAATGGCTAACTGTGTGTCCCTGGGCTCGGCCGGTCCAGGCGGGTGGCGCTTTTCCAAGGTCGGGGTTGCGATAAGCTGGTCGGTGGAGAGAGAAGGACGTCGAAGAACAAACGGCCCTTGCATCTAAAAGGCAGAGGAGGCGACAGCGCCTCCAAGGCATTGTCACGTCCCGAGGTCTGTTTGCTGGGCCACCAGCTGTCTGCACATCTGGATGCAGCAGCGCCTTTCCCTGCAGGGCGGAGGCGAGGCGGAGGACCCCGGTGTGCACGCACCTCCTCGTGCGCGCGCGTGCGGGCCCGCGAGCATGTGTGCCCGCGAGCGCGCGCGCGCACGGGTGTCGCTGGAGCCGCGGCTCCGGGACCGGGGAATGGGGGTGGGGGCCCAGGAAGGAATCAATCTCCGCCGGCCTCCTCGCGCCTCACTGCGGGTTAATAACCAACCAGTTAGAGAGAGCCGAGGGTGACGGCGGCAGGGTGACAGCCCCGGCGCGTCGGCTGCGTGTCGGAGGGTCAGGCTTTCAGCCAGTCTCGGCCACACTCAGGGATTTGTGTATACACATTTTGGGGGAGGGTTATTATCATTATTGTATTGTTTGCCTCTGTCTCCGGGGGACCAGGGCGGGAGAGAGGGGCGCGCTCTCCAGCCGAGCGTCGCGCATCTGAACGGGTCGAAGGAGGCAATTTCGCGGGTGGGGGAGGGAGGGGAGACCTTGATTTCCACCAATCCCCGGGCGTTTGTCTGCGAAGTCCCGGGCGCCGCGGAAGGCTGCGGCGCGCCGCTGAATTAACTGATGAAAGCGAGTTCTTTTCTTCTCCGGGAGGGGTGGGAAGCAGGGGTCCTGGCGGGGCAGGCGGAGAAGCCCGGGGCGGGCTAGCGGTCCCGGGCCGCCGTGGAAATTTCCAAGGACTTGGCGCGGCGCGGGGAGCGCGTCTGGGGGGTGCCTGGCAGCGCAGTAGCGCGGGAGGCGGGGAGAGGCGGCGAAGGGCGCAGGAGCATCGCTCAGAAGCGGACGCCGCGGACCAGATGTCTGCGAGGGAGACGAGACTCTCCCCGGCCCCACGCCGAGGGCGACGGTAACGCTGCAGAACCGGCGGGAGCGACTCGCCGCCGCCGCTCCCCGCGCTCTCGGAGACCGCGGCGCCCGCCTTCTGCAGGGGGAGCGACCATGGCCGTAGCTCGTGACTTGCTCCCGGGGCACTTCCCCTAGGAAGAAATCCTCGAAAAAGTTGCCTTGGAAAAAATCCTTGCGCTGACCTTTGGGGCTGTGGGCGCCGAAGGAACGTGCGTGCGAGTGCGAGCACGAAAGCGAAAGGTGTGTGTGCATGGGGGGCCGGCGGTGGGGGGATCCTCCGCTGCCACTGCGCCTAGCCTAGTGCCGAGGCTCCGGCCCTCGACCGCCACCCTGGGACCCGGGGGCTGCGATGAGCCCCTGCGGGCAGGCCCGGCGACACACGTCCAGAGGGGCCATGGCCGTCCTGGCGTGGAAGTTCCCGCGGACCCGGCTGCCCGTGGGAGCCAGTGCCCTCTGCGTCGTGGTCCTCTGTTGGCTCTACATCTTCCCCGTCTACCGACTGCCCAACGAGAAGGAGATTGTGCAGGGGGTGCTGCAACAGGGCACGGCGTGGAGGAGGAACCAGACGGCGGCCAGAGTCTTCAGGTACTCCTGCTTTCGCGGCTCCACCCTGCTCGTGTCCTTTCCTCCCGGGACGCTGAGGACAGGGTCACCGGCGAGGACCGCCTTGCAGAGGCCCTTTCATCCCGTCCTTCTTGTCCTATTCCCTTTCTTTGTCGTTCCCAACCTGGAGACATTAGTCAGGGGCCCTTCCCCAGCCCTTACCCCGGGAGATGTGCAGACACCTGCTTTGGCCCTGGAAAGTCTGTACTGTACGCATTTTTTCCCAAGCCTGAGTTGTATTCAGCGATTTGCCGATAACCGGTGGGAAGAAGAATCTAGGCTAACTTTGTCCCTTGAACTTAATGAGAATTTATCTCAGGCTCTGCAGACATTCGAAGCTGTAGAGAACTAGATGCAGGTACCAGGCGTCTTCCTGGGGTTTGGTGCATGGTTGGTAACGTAAGTCACTAATGAGGGAGTCATGGGCAGTGAAAACATGGGCATCCAGCCTGGCTTCCGCTGCTTTGTGCAGTAAGCCCGTAACAAACACAAGGCACTTACTGATGCCCTACCAAAGAGCCGGGGACTGAGTGATTGTTATTGGAGTTTCACCGACTTTCTAATAACAGATATTATATCCCCATCTTACCAACCACAAACTGAACCTTCAGAGGAGAAGTTACTTCCCCAAGGTCATGTACCTTTGCAGGGTCGGAGCTGGGATTTTGGTCACATAAAGCTCTAAAGCTCCCAGCTCTTTTGCTTGGCTTAACTGTGGATGCCTTCTGGAGGCTGGGAGATGTACTTTAGGTGGGGACTTGAAATCAGAAAACAAACAAAAAAACCAAAACCAGGTTGGAAATCAACCTCAGAGCATCACTCAGAGGTTGTAGTTTCCCTTCTTTTCTGGGAATTTCAGTTTAAGGGTCTAAAGATGAGTTCTTGGCAGCAGGGGTTGTGCGGTAAGATTGGAGGTGAGGCAAAGCTGCTTCCGCTTCTTCTCTGTCTTCCTGATCGTGCTGAAGGGGCACCCTGGTGCTTCTCCCACTGTCAGGAGCCCCTCTCACCTTCAGTCCCTTCAGCTGAAGGTGCTGCAGTTGGCTCTTCCTGTGATGGTTGTGGTCTGGAGGTGCAGAGGGGGTACAGAGTGCTTTCCTTTGCTCTGCATAGGATCTTTCCAAGCCGTATATGGCCAGGTGAGAGCCAACTTCACTACTGTTAGTTACAAATGTTCAGAAATATCTGTAAATTAAAAAAACAAACTTTTAAAACATATGGTTTCCTTCCCTTTCTCAGGCCTGCTCCTGGAAAGGTCAAAGAGATAATAGCCAAACCTTGCAGGGAAAGGCAGCTGAATTTGCCTTTAAACTGCGAGGGAAGACGTTCCTTCTGTCTCTCTGTTTAGAATTCTGCTATCATTAAGTTTAAAAATAACCCCACTCCCCTTAAAAGTATATAAGAGCTGATTTTCTCTTGCCTTCATGGTATTGATTGTTCTACTCAAAAGGCATAGCATGCAGCCATTCTTTTCTCTAGAGACAGAAGGCACTTTCATTTCAAGTAATGTAAGGAAATGAGTTAAGAGCTTCCCATTGGTTTGCAAAGAAAGAGTCCATTTTTTTTTTTTTTTTTATAGGCGGAGCAATAATGAAGCTCTTTTAGAGAATAGATTTCTTTTGGAGGACATAATTGAGTGGAAAATGCTTCACATTCTGAGAAGCCCAGGCTCGTTGTTTCTCAGACACACTTGCCTCTTGCTGTCTATAGCCTCGGGGTAGTCTTCAGTGTGCTTGGCTGGCATTTGGTCTAGTCTCTCTGTGCAGAGAAATACTTATGAAAATCCCAAAACTGCCTAAACACATACCCCTCAAAGTTAGTGTCTGTAAGACTGTGTAAGCGGCACCATTGCGCATGGAAAAGAGTTTGGGCTTTGGAGGAGAATCCTGAATTTTTAGACTGATCGTGCCATGACTAGGGAAACAGCAGAGGACCTTTGGCAAGTTACTCTATCTCTTTGAGTCCGAGTTTCCTTATGTATAGATGGAGATAATAGCATCTACCTTGCAGGGTTGGTGTAAAGTTTAAATAAAAAAACTGATGCCAAGTGTCTGGCACATATAACTAGTCAGTGATGTCATTCTAATTGTTAGAAAGTGTAAATGGTAAGTTATATACGTTACAACTTTAATAAGGACATTTGGCCAGGCCATAGGAATTTGGAATGTTTCACTTGCCAAATTTGCAGCGAATCATTAGTGGTTCAAATTCGCCCGTCCACACGCCTCCCCACTGAAGCTAATGAACAGGGACAAGGATTTTAAAAGATAGTCAAAGTATCATGGTTTGTTAAGTCAAAAAATTTTTTTTACTCTGCATGTTTAATTGTTTTTTAACATCTGGATTGTTAGTATGTGGGTAACAGAGTATGATTGTTAACTATTAGGTCAGCCAGAGGCCTTTATTGTGTTAAGGAGACACAACTTTGGCAAACAGTTATCTGTGTTTGCCAGTCTGAAATAGCTTCTGCACAAATACAAACACACATACATAAATGTACAATATGCACTTACGTGTGGGGATGTATACACATTTATCCATAAACCACGGAATGATGTATGTATATGTATAAATATATGTATATTCATATATACATACATACAAATAATTTCAGCCAGTCAGTCAACCCATATTTAATGAGTGACTACAATGCACCAGGTATGAGTTAGGCCCTGGGGGATAGCAGTAAACAGGATGCATGAATTGCTTCCTCTGAGACAGCTTACCTCCTCCTAGGGCGCGACTGACAAAAACCTATGAGTAAGGAAATGTGATGGTTTAAAGTCTTGTAAAATCCTGTGAGGACAAAAGAAAGTGTTTCACTAGGTTTATAAGCATCAGAGTTTCAGATTCCATTTTGCCCTCTGTGCTTCCATTTACTTTTGTGATTTTCTTCTTCTCCAAGCTTAGAACTTAAGTGCTGACTTCTCAGAGGGGAGTTTTGACAGATTGTTTGGGGGGGGGGGGTGGGCAGCACGAAAGTAACAAAGCTGCAAGAGTTTTGCTAAATAGGAAGTTTCCCTATCACCCACGTAGTCTAAGGAAGATAAAGAAGTCAATTCACCCTATCATAGAAACTTAAAGTTATTATACAACTCTTGCTGCTTCTGACTGAGTAATCAAGTAGTGCAAGGAAATGCCAAACCAAAGTGGCATTTGTCTCATTCATCAGGTCCTTCCCCATTTTGGTTGTTTCTCAGAAATAAACTCCTGTTCACGGTTTATGTGCAAGGCACCTGACATGGTAGCAACAACAACAAAACCAACAAATTATTAGGCTCTTGTTATGTGTGTGGCACTATGCTAAGTGTTTTAAATGTACTGTCTGATTTAATTCTTCTAAGAACGTTGTATGGGTACCTTGTTATCCGCGTTTACAAAGATGACTATGCCCTGGTCCCTGTGACAGGTGTATATGTATGTAATCAACTAACCACCTGGCAATAGGGCCATTAAAGAGAGGCAGCATAACAGAGTGAAAAAGTTAGGAATTGGGGAACTGTCAGTACATGGTTGGAGCTCCCTTTCTGGTTGTATGATCATTGGCAAGTTCGACTCTCAGAGCTTCACCTTCCCCATTTGTAAAATGGGGTTTGTAATCATTTTTTACAGGTTTATAGTGAAAATCATACGGTAGCATACAGATAGCATTTAAAAGGATGCTTGCTTCGTACCTCTGTTTAATACGTGGCCCTTAAACAATTGAACCACAGGCAAAGGGCTGGGGAGATTCACAGAACGTGGCACTTGATTCCAGGGAGGGAGGGGAGTTGGAGAGGAGGTGGTATTTGTGCTCAGCCTTGAAGGATGGTGAGATGGGGGAGTGGTGAGAGGGGAGGGCAAAGGATGTTCCGGGCAGACAGGACAGCAACCGCCAAGACGGGGAGGTGGGCAAGTGTCTGATGTGCTTCCTGTGTGGAAAGTTCTTAAGTCACCCACAGCGAGCACAGTAGTAAGCAGACTGGGAGGCAGGTGGGAGCCAGGTCCCAAGCTCTGAATGGGCTTAAGGCGCGGCTCGTGAGGAATGAACAGACATCAAGTATCCAAGGGCACTGGCCACGTGCCGACATCAGCAGAGGAGGCACGGCACTGTTCCCGGTGGATCTGGGGAAAGGGGATGACACTAGGGTGCTTCGGGCATCCTGTCTGTTCACTGGCTGGGGGCCATCAGTCTAAGTAGTCCTGTTCCTCTTTCCCTTTCTAAATTCTGAACGAAAAACACTCCTGTAAGCAGTTCTAGCTTTATGTAGCTTCCTTTCTGTCCCTATTTTAAATCTACGGTTACCAGAAGCTTCGGGTGTTTCCACAGCTGCCCTGGTGGCTGCAGAAGGGCACTGGGGTGGGGGGGGGGGGAGGGAGTGACGGGATGGGAGGAGGGTGCAGCCATCTGTGTATATGGGATGTAAGTTTTATGTTTGTTAAGTGGGGAATTTGTGGAATTCACTGTAAAAGTAGTTTAGGAGAAAGCTGGTTTAATGTGGTGCTTATGAAAATAAGCTGCCATTATGCTGCAGATTTACACATGTGAAAAAACTCCATCAGCAATAATGCAATGACAAAAGTAAGTCATTAACATTGCTTGGACTCATGACATGTACCAGGTCCAGTTCTTAGTGCTTGTATTAGTTATGTTTGTTCCCATTGCTATTTTATAAAGTAGATATTTGTATGTTCTTTGTCTTACAGTTGAGGAAATGGAGGTTCAGAGAGAACCACTAACAAAGTGATTGGGTTGAGTTTCCACCCACAGCTATTAGACTCTAAGCCTTATGCTCATTCTCTGATAATCTCGGGGAAATGAGGCACTGCTGATGTCTCTTATGATCTGGCCATGATTACTTTTCCACCATCATCTTTCATCAGTGTTCCTCCTTATGCTTTAGTAATACTGGTAAAAGTTATAGCCCCTGAAATAAGCCAGGCTGTGTTGGCTTTGCTTGCGCCATTCCCTCTGCCTGGAATGCTTTTCCTTCAAGGCCACAGGGCCCGCCCTTCACGGGGTCAGTTCTTACTCATCTCTCCACAGTGCGTTGCAGTGGTTAAGAACAAAGGTTCCAAAGTTAGCTGTCCTCAAACCCTGCTGCCACTATTTGTTGTGTTCTGGCGCAAATCAGATTTCATTTCCTCATATAATAAAATGTGGCTTCTTATAGGAGTGCTGTGAGCATTAGAATAGGTAATACGTTGAAAGTGCTGAGAACTGTTTCTGGCCCATAGAGTCGGCCCTCCGAATCTGTGGTTTCCACATCCGCGGATTCAACTAGCTTAGGATGGAAATTCGAGACCCGCAGTTGGTTGACTCCTCGGAGGCAGAACCCACGGATATGGAGGGCATCCTGCACTAGCCATTTTATATAAGGGACTTGAGCATCCGGGAATTTTGGTATCTGTGCGGGGTGGGAGGGTGGGGAGATGGGGTGGAGTCCTGCAACCGTTCCCTCACGGATACCGAGGGCCCAGTGTAATTAGTGCTTAATCCGCATTGGCTTTCCTCAAGGCAGCTTTCCTTCCTTCCTCCCCAGGATGTGTTAGAATCTCCTCCTTCAGAGAGAAAAAAAAAAAAAAAAAAAAAAAAAGCCTTGTGCATATTTGCATTTTTTCATTGATCCAAAATATCTACTACTGTATCTACCACTATTATCATAAAAGGGGCTGGAACCATAACGGTGAACTTAACAAAACCCTTACTTTCTTGAAATTTATAGGCTAACGAGGGGAGACATAATAAACAGGTAAATATAGAAATAGCTGGTAATGACAGGTGCATTTCTCAAGCTGTGTTAAAAGTACCGGTTTACTTGTCTGCCTTTTATGCCGACTCATCCATATTTGCATCCCCGGAGCTGAGAGGTGGTTCCTGGCACACTCATTTTTGTTGAGTTACTGCGTGACTGAACGTTTTAGAATGGAGTGGGGACCAGTTAGCCAGTCAGCCAGCAAGGATTGATCGAGGTCCAGCACTCTGCTTGGCTGTTTGGGGACCGAAGGAGTACATGGCATCCTCTCAAAGAGTTCCTACTCTAGAACAGAGTTTCCTCACCTCAGCACCACTGACATCCTGGGCTGGATAATTCTTTGTTGTGGAGGGTTGTCCTGTACATTGTAGAATATTCAGCAATACCCATGGCCTCTGTCCACTGACCATCCACGGAATGAAACAACCATATATGTCCCCAGATATGTCTCCCGGGGGGCAAAGTGGCTGCTGGTTGAGAATCAACTGCTTTAGAGAAACAAAATCAATCCAATTGACAGGATTTAAAACACCCAGAAAATAGCATGCAATTAACAGCTGCATTTGGAAACGACAAACTGTAAATGCTTTGATGACTGGAGGAGGAGTGAATGAATTTACTTTGATAGATGGCCAGGTCTTGGTTAGGGAAGGATAGGGAGAGGGGATGCATTTGGGGAGATTTATGATAAGTTTCTATTGAAAGCTTGTGTGTGAGCTGATCAGTGCCCCGCCTTAGACCTTGGCAAGAGGAACCCATGCTTTGTGTGCTGTGTTTTAGGGGGGAGCTCACTTCGCTTCTCCTCTGGTCTCACCCCTTCTCAATCAGGCAAGGCTCAATGGGGCCTTTGTAGACCCTGGAATTCCCAGCCCAGATGACTCAAGCCCACTCCGTAGCGTGCCTGCCTTTATGTAGTGTTTCCCCCACTCCTCATCCTGGGGGTGGCTTGTCCCACTGCTGTGTGCACTCCTAGGCCCAAGGGTTGGCCAAGGAACAGCTCTTTGCGAGAATGGGAGGCTGTGAGAGGAAATTGGATATGGGATTGGGGGGATTTCACGTGTACACATGGGGAGGGGGTGGCTCTTTCTGTGTTGCCATGTTCCAGTACCAAACTTGCTGGAGTTTGAGAAGCCGCAGTTTGAATCTGGCATTCCAGATTGTTATACAGGTATATTTGTCCAGGGAAAAGGATAGGAGGAGAGAACATATATTTTATCTGTTTGTTAATTTTCACTTTTGTCTTCTGCCTTGCAAGTAGGGGTATTTTTTTTTTTTTTTTTTTGCAATGTGGGAGCCTATTTGTCTTCGTTTTGTAGAGGAGTGTTTAGGCAGCTAGTTGGATCAACTGAATAATTATAGATGTTAGTGTAGAGTATGGCCAGTTTGTCTTTTGACAAAGTTCTGTAAGGAAGCCAGAGCTGTTATATCAAACTAAAAACTTGCTGAATCAGGAGACACAAGCTCCCCACTGTGGGGATAGGTTCCTCCCTCAGCGTCTAGCGTCCACTTTGGGGAGGTGAAACCCGTGGTCGTATTGACTGAAGACACGGTTTGAATACACTCATACAAAGGAAGTGGAGTCCAGGATTTGCTACTTACAGATCCCAGAAGCAAGGGGGCACAGTGAGCTTGGGGGGGGCAGCCCCCCATCCCAGGCCCAGGAGCTCAAGAGTGGGAGACAGAAAGCAAGGTAACAAGCACCTATTACTTATAAGGTGGTTGGGGCAGAGGTCTGGAACTTTTTGTCGGCTTAACTCTTCAGTGGTTATTTTAAAAGGCGCCTGGGGAAAAGCAAAGAGGGAACGTATGGCGGGCATCCTAAACGCGAGTCCTCTTCAAAATGTCCAGACTCTGAGTGTGAGCCGGGTTATCATAATGTAAAATGCCTAGGCAGCAACTCAGTAAAACAAGCTTTTTTCTCAAAGCTTGTTTTTCTCATCATAGTTGTGAATCGTTTTGGAAGTGATGCTGGCTGTGTGTCATTAATGCAGTCCCTTACGATGAAGTTGATAGATTTCTAGTCAAATACTTTCTAGCTTTTCATTGTATTTTGGCTCTTTTGGGAGCTCTGTGACCTTGGGCAAGCTGCTTGACCTCTCTGTTCCTTTGTTCTGTCATCTGAAACATGGTGTAATATGCCAACTCACTTCCTAGGTTTATGATGATAATTAAGGGAGATAATCGTGTGCAGTTGTGTGCAAGCCATAGTCATTCTCAAGCTGGTTTGGTGAGATGACAAGATGATTGTTCCCATCTAGGAAGAGCCTGGACTTCAGAGCCCCATAGAATCAGGTTTTAATACTGGTTCTGTCATTTATTAACTTTGTGACCTTGAAAAATTTACCTGGCTTTTCTGAGCCTTAGCTGTGGGTGGCACTTCTTACCTTGGGAGGATTAGGTGCTGAATAATTGCTAATTATTAAGCCATAATGATGAGAAAGGCTG
The DNA here is from genome assembly GCF_949987535.1 of Balaenoptera acutorostrata. Classification (NCBI taxonomy): domain Eukaryota; kingdom Metazoa; phylum Chordata; class Mammalia; order Artiodactyla; family Balaenopteridae; genus Balaenoptera; species Balaenoptera acutorostrata. The sequence continues at coordinate 88,711,814 of NC_080074.1, forward strand.
CTTCCTGGGACACATCCTATGCCTATTATTGCACTTTTAGTAATGGAATGTATGATGATGAAATGTGACCTTATGACACACTTCTTCCTCCATAGTGTTAGTACTAAGTTTGCTGTAAAATGGCCAGCAGAATTTTAAGGAAGAGAGCAGACCCCAGTCATAAATCACCCATTCATTCATTCATTCAATCATTCATTTATCTACATTTAGTAAATGCCTCTTGTGTGCCAGTTAGGTACTGGGATACAGTGATGAAAGTTAGACATGGTTCATGATTTTATAGAATTTATTGTCGAGTCTAGTGTCATTAGTTAAGTCAGTAAGAAACTGAGTGCTGTGTTCCAAGGGTGAGAGTTTGTTTTAGATAATCATGCTGAGTTTTTTTTGTTTTTTTAAAAATAAATTTATTTATTTATGTATTTATTTTTGGCTGTGTTGGGTCTTCGTTTCTGTGCGAGGGCTTTCTCTAGTTGCGGCGAGCGGGGGCCACTCTTCATCGCGGTGTGCGGGCCTCTCACTGTCGCGGCCTCTCTTGTTGCTGAGCACAGGCTCCAGACGCGCAGGCTCAGTAGTTGTGGCTCATGGGCCTAGTTGCTCCACGGCATGTGGGATCTTCCCAGACCAGGGCTCGAACCCGTGTCCCCTGCATTGGCAGGCGGATTCTCAACCACTGCACCACCAGGGAAGCCCATGCTGAGTTTCAAAGCAACCCATTTTCCCCCTTTCTGTTGGACGGTCTTCTAGCAATGGCACTGCATGAGAGGGAAGCTGCCGAAGCCATAAGAGCTGTGCCACTCCTTTAATTAGGTGCCGGAAGGAAGCTGAAATGAATTCAGAGTTACACGGTCTCCATTATTCAGGGCTTGAGTAACAGACTACAAACCAGAGATTTATTTCCAAGTGAGTGTAATGAGAAAGGGCTTGTTTTGAACAAAGTGCTTGTTTCAATTATTGATAAAACAAATATGTACATGATTTTATGTCCCTCACACTTATTTAAAAAATTTATAGTGTTTATTATTTGTCTGATTTTGGAAGTAATAGTTACCTACTATAGGAAAATTTTAAATATAGGAAAAAGAAAAAAAATCACTCATAATTCCGTTCCTCAGAAGTGCTCATTGTAACTGTTTCTATTTTTTTTTTTTAATTAAGAAGTAACTTCAATCCTTCAATCTTACAAATTCTCCCAAAGAATAGACAAAGAGAGGGAACATATAGTTTTTTAAAAATTTTTATTTACTTATTTATTTTTATATTTATTTTTGGCTGTGTTGGGTCTTCGTTTCTGTGCGAGGGCTTTCTCTAGTTGCGGCAAGCGGGGGCCACTCTTCATCGCGGTGCGTGGGCCTCTCACTATCGCGGCCTCTCTTGTTGCGGAGCACATGCTCCAGACGCGCAGGCTCAGTAGTTGTGGCTCACGGGCCTAGTTGCTCCGCGGCATGTGGGATCTTCCCAGACCAGGACTCGAACCCGTGTGCCCTGCATTGGCAGGCAGAATCTCAACCACTGCGCCACCAGGGAAGCCCATAACTGTTTCTTTTTTGTGTGTTTGTTTGCATGTGTATTATTACTAAATTTTATGTATTTTTAGTTTTATATCCTTTTTAATCATTCAACATTATAGCTTTAACATTTTCTCATATAATTTTTAACTTATAAGCTTGTGATAAAATAGATTTATGATTTTCATTTTGGAAAAAAATTATTTACCATGAGTTTCTTTTTAAAAAATATGTTACCACATTGGAACAAATTACTTTCTTCAAAAGGATCCTTAAAAAGGATATTGAAAAGATATGTTGGCCAAAAGGTTCATTCGTTTTTTTCCATAAGATGGTTCTAGTAGCACTTAGTTGTCTTTAACTTCATTCAAAACAATTTTGTTAGATTGTATATGACAGCTGTCATATCAGCGTGCATTTAAAAAAAGACTTATAAAAATTGGTGAATTTTTGTGTAGCCATTTTAATATTGAAGATGGAAGAAAAACGCAACATTTTTGGCATATTATGCTTTATTATTTCAAGAAAGGTAAAAATCCAACTGAAACGCAAAATAAGATTTGTGCAGTGTATGGAGAAGGTGCTGTGACTGATTGAATGTGTCGAAAGTGGTTTGCGACGTTTCGTGCTGGAGATTTCTCACCGGACAGTGCTCCACGATCGGGTAGACCAGTTGAAGTTGATAGTGATCAAATCGAGACATTAATTGAGAACAGTCAACATTATACCACATGGGAGATAGCTGGCATACTCAAAATATCCAGATCAAGCGTTGAAAATCATTTGCACCAGCTTGGTTATGTTCATTGCTTTGATGTTTGGGTTCCACATAAGTTAAGCAAAAGAAACCTTCTTGACCGTATTTTTGCCTGCGATTCTCTACTTAAATGCAATGAATACATTCCGTTTTTAAAACATATTGTGACGGGCAATGAAAAATGGATACCGTACAATAATCTGAAAGGGAAGAGATCGTGGGGCAAGCGATATGAACCACCACCAACCACACCGAAGGCCGGTCTTCATCCAAAGAAGGTGGTGATGTGTATATGGTAGGATT